>NC_053169.1:22755024-23055024 GCF_016835505.1 Polypterus senegalus | reverse complement strand
CTGACATCCAATGAGGGCAATAGCCTTTGGGGCTGCTGGGAAATGGAGTCCTTCCAGTGATAAGCACTGCTACAAGGTATGAAGGGAATTATCAGGATAGTCATTATGGGAATCAGTGGGGTAGCCATCCATCCATCCATTATCCAACCTGCTATATCCTAACTACAGGGTCACGGGGGTCTGCTGGAGCCAATCCCAGCCAACACAGGGTGCAAGGCAGGAAACAAACCCCAGGCAGGGCGCCAGCCCACCTCAGTCAGTGGGGTAGCGATGAAGGGAGTTAATAGTTACGAAGAAAATTATAAGGAGTGTTCCTGGCCGCGATGCCAGTTCTCCTCCTATATATATAAATATATAAATATAGGCTCAAGATATAGGAATATTTCTTTTTTCAAATAATGGATCAGTTACAATGACACAATAATATATACACTGCAAAATATTTTGTCTCGTTAACACAGAATAAGCAACTGGTTTGAATAAGTTGTGTGAATAAGTAAGTGACTGCAAGCGAATCAGTGGCTAACTTCAGTCTCGTCTATGATGCAGTCTCATGTCACATGGCTTCTGATTTTTTTACATGACCGTGTGATGACATTCCAGTACGGTTTCATATTTCTGAAGTATCAAAGCTCGATGGAGCCAGTGCTGCACAAAAGGTTTACAGGTATGGGGAGTTGAGCCAGAAACTCTGCTTTGCTTTCCATTCTGTCATGGTCCATATCACATACAACATCAGACAGACGAGCCTCTCATTTGCTTTCCAGGTCAGAAACACTAAATGTTTTTCATTTCTTGTCACTGCATTGTATGTCTTGTACTGCCGGGTCATCTCTCGTTCACACAGAGCCCATCCCTTCTGTTTCACACAAAATCAAATCGCAGACTAGTGGGAGCAAGGCGCTGGGTATGTCAGACTTCACGACAGCCTTCAGCTTGCTAAGATTATGTATATGAAGTCTATGACTGAAAATATCTGGAAAAGTCATGTAATGCCATGTGGCATTTAGGGATTCAGAGTCTTCGGCTGGACGCCAGTGCCAGGTTGTGGTTTGTGTGGAGTTGGCACGTTTCCTCCGTATCTATGTAGGTCTTGCTAACCTCTGTAATGGAGTGGCACTCAGTTCCAGTTTTCCTGCCTTGTGCCAAGTGGTGCCAGGATAGACACCAGGTCTATGCCACCTTGAAGGATGGAGCATGTTATGATATGTCCAATGGTCATGTATGTGTTCCCTTTTGTGACAAACCTCGTCAAATCCATGGACGCGGTGACAGAGAACCAAACTGAACAGTTACACACAAAGCATCACTCCTCAAAACATGACCCACGTCGAGAGACGTTAATTATAAAAGAACAAAACATCAGGAAGAGGAAGAAGTCAAGGGTTAACTCTTAAAAAAAAAGGTTCATACCCCCTGATTTGCATAAGAAGCCAAAATCAGCAATAAGGTAATACACGCTATACATAAAGAAAGAGCACAAAAGATAATAAACTGAAAGAGGAGAGACGCCGAGCCCGGGATAGTCGGAGGAATTTGAGGAATGCGTCTATCTACCAATGGATCGCCGCTGCTTGACGACTTTCATTGTTCGCCTTCAGTGTCTAAAATGACTTTAATGTGCTTTGATTTGAATAGAAAAGGAGCGCGTCGTACACGCTGACTACTCGTTCAAATGTATTAAAAGGATATTTTTAATATTTTATTAATTTACAGGAAAAAAATCTCCATAATACTCAAGCGAGCTGTATGAAAACTGACGCTTAGCCTGTGGACTCTAATTAATTAAGCGTATTACGTCACGTTTTTGGTTAATTAATAGGCTTAGTAACGTCACGTGTGCTGCATCTTATCCGTCAGTCTCCGCGTGCTCAGTGAAGCTGCAGCGGGAAAAATCGAAAATAACTTGCAAGTTTGATGATATTATGAATATCAGTGATGAATGACACAAGTACATGTGAATAATTAACTAAAGTGTGAACAATTGACATTTAGATACAACCCGTTTATTAATAAGGCAGCAAGAAAAATGACTCCATTGGGTTCGTATTGCTCAGATATCTTCAGAAACAGCAATGAAGGCTGACACGGCGGGCGGCGCAGTTTATCGCTAACTCCACATCTTACCCCGGCCGTGTGGCGTTTGCACCTGCGTTTTCCACTCACATCGTAAAGACGTGGTTGACCTCCCGGGGCTCCGGCTGGGTGTGTTCTACAGGACCCTCGCATTCCATGTCTTTCACTTGGTAGACTCCGGTTTACCATCCTGATTGGGTTACTTGGCTTCCATAAAACGGGTGGATGTCAGTAAGAACAGATGTACACCGACCGAATATTTAAGTGATGGGAACTCTTTTCATTATGCATGCTATCTTTAAGTTTCTGAAAGTTATATACATTTAATTAATCAATGGACGACACAGATGATGGTAGGAAAATATCTAAGTTACCTGATAAATTTTCCGTTTCACAGAAGTATCCAATAACATGACGTTCGTTCGTTAGTGCGGCGGGAATCCCGCGGAGATGAAACGCAAGGTAGGGCTGAGCCGAGCCGAACCATACGACACCAGACCAGTATGAGCAGGACTCACCCACACGGAGCCAATCACATCGCCTTGAAGAATCGGAGAAAACGACCAGGCATTAGATTTATAAAAACGTGTACACGTTGGGATTTAGAAAAGAAAACGTGACGGGAGAACGAATGCATATCTATGGCAACCCTGACTCGGGCAACGTTTTTGGAGACAGTGGGAAATGAGGACTCCCTTGACCAAGTAGGGAAATGCTGCCTAGCCAGCTAAAGAACGACTCGTCGCATACATAGACTGCAGCGAGCTCAGGGTCCGAACACGCTCTAAAGGTGACCTCGGAATGTCCAAGGGGCAGGAGTTACCTGGAGGAGAAGCCGGCTATAAGGCAGCCCGTGAGCAGCAGGTAAGTGGGTTCAGCACAGGGTTGTCAGACGTGCCGATCTGAGCGGCACCGTCCCGAGTTGTATGTAGCAAAAATTTTATACGTTGTGTGCTCGGGTTGTCCTACGCTTGTCTTTCTCATCATGGCTGTTCTTGTGGAATTCGTTTTGAAAGTGATGTGTAACTATGCATGTTCTCTTCTATATGTGAACTTATTTACATATACGTGTACTTATATGTTAAAATTATATATGCTTATATATCTATAATTGCAATGAGAAATCAAGTAAGATCACAAATTTTATTGAACCGATTACTATATGCAAGCTTTGTAGGCAGCGTGATTACAACTTGCCTGAAGAAGAGGCCTGAGCTGCCTCGAAAGGTTTCATATAGTCAGTGATCAGTTGAGTTTGCAAATAGATACTGCTGCAGAGCGGAGTAAAGTGGGCGTGGCATATCATTTTCAACTTCAGCCAATCATATTTAAAACTTGTGTACGTCAGGCAGTGCAGGTTTCTCATTACATCCATAATGGCTAACAGGGTACAATACCTTACTGCTATATCTGTCATTTACGGTAATTAAAATGATGTGTGTATATACAGTCATATGAAAAAGTTTGGGAACCCCTCTTAATTCTTTAATTTTTTGTTTAGCATTGGTTAAGCTTTCAAAGTAGCAACTTCCTTTTAATATATGAGATTTTTTTTTCCTGTACAGTGAATAAAATATGATAAATATCCTTTTACTAGACTTGACATTCCTTATGGAAACCGTAGTATTTCAGCAGTGACATTAAGTTTTCGAGGCAACTCAGGCACCTTCTTCAAGCAAGATGTAATCAAAAGCTTGCATATTGTAATCTTTTTAGTTAGCCAATAAAAGGTGTCATTTTGCTTGGCTTTTCTCTACATTCATAATGGCTAACACGGTACAACACCCTAGTACTACAGGTGACATTTAGTAAATCAGAAATTAAAAGTCTTCTGATCTTAAAAATTGATGAGATGTGGCAAAAAATGTGGGACCCTGAAGGTAAGGGAAGACCTACATATAGAATAGAAAGCAGAGCTGGATTCATGGCAAAATGAGAAGGGAAGAAATAATATTAAGACGCCTCAGAATTGGGCGCACTAGATTAAGTTAGTTATACACCGTAAAAGATGGGACAGCATCCGTCTGGTGTATGCAAGGCTTGCAATCAATTAGAGACAGTTGAGCATATCTCATTAGGGTGTGTGGCTTATAAACGACAACAATTTTAATATTTGAAATCCCCAGGAATGGGTAATTTGACATTGCAACAATTATTAAGGTATGGAGATGAGTTTAAATTTATTCATAGATCCAAATTCTGTTATTTAAGACTACTGTATACAGTAGAGAGTATTTAATTAGAAAATATAAATTATATTGTTTAGGTATTTCTAGTCCTAATTTTTTTTTTTCTTTCCCCTTTCCTGCATCACACTCCTGTCCAGTTGGTGGCAGTAATGCACCTTAAGTTGGTTTGCTAACCGGCATTAAACAAAAGAAGAAGCAGGTAAGTGGGGGTGCAGATGTGGCACTCCGAGGGATGCATTCGGGTGACAACAGTGTGGCACATAAGTTTCTTCAATCCCGAGGAGAGCGTAGAGATGCAGAACTGGTAGCGGACCAAGCAACTGGGAGTGTTAGCGTCACTGCTGAAGATCAGGGCGGTGTGGTGTAATCGGCATCGATGAAGCCAAACGGTTCTTTTTTAGGCCGTTCACCCACAAACGCCGTAAGCGGTTAACTCCATTCTTCCATCTTCCATACCCCAGGGTCGTCGCCATACTTCTCATCAAGCCGATATTTTAATATGTGTTGATGTGACAAACGTATTACACCTCAGATGTTATGAATATGATGCACAGGCTGTATTTTGGTTCCCTTTCAAGAGGGCCAATGCTGCGTATTTGCACTGAAAATAACTTTTTTTTTTTTTTTTTTGGTCAGTTTATATCCACTACCTGTTGTCGCATCTCAAGTAAACTGTGCTGGAAGCCATGAACCATCCGGTAAGGCGCTAAATCCAGTTTTCGTATGGTGTGGGTGCTTGTACGTAAAACATGTTTTCTGCCAACATAAAAAGGCCATTTGCAGCAGCGTCTGGCTTTTCTAACGTAACTGGAACAACTGACAGCACTCCTATTACAATAAGGGCACCTGGTGAGAATGACGCTGCTTTTGCTAACCGTGAGCAGTGACATTCGATTAACGCCCAAGTCGTCTGTGACGCCAGGATGAGACTGACAAACCCTGTGGCTCAGTGGCCTGGGTCAACCCGTGATTCATTTATTCTGAGGCCAAGTGGCGTTGGCAGACAACTTGCTGATGGTGCCGTACGTGATGGCTGGCTAGTTGGTTAGGCAGCTGGCTGAACCCTCCATATGTCATACGGGCTTTACAGTTCATTGTAACAGCAATCGTGTCGTTATGGGTGCCGGGTATTAGTGGCTACCCACTCGGACTCCTGCACCTCACGTCTTTCCCAGACTCCCCCGAGTGCAGAGAAAAGGAACGCAATGGGGTGAAGAGTGCGCTCTGGGCCTGCTCAAGTGCAGGTGGTGCTGGTGTCTGGGTGTGTTGGGTGGGAGGCTGCTAAGCATTATCAATGCATATGTATGAGGCTCATTAGCATAGTCCATATATGGTTGTTTGAGGGTGGCAAACAGGTGGGGGTGGAAGTGTGTTCACCTACACACATTTACAAAATGATTGTGATTTATAAAGAGTAAATGGTGTCATACTTTAAGGTTTATAAATCTTTTTTTCCTGTTTTTCAGTGTATACATATTTTCATGTTCAAATCCAGGCAATGTCTTACATTTGAGACCCCTGGCCCTTGCAGATGTAAGCTCATTCCCACAAGGACCCCACCCAACACCTGCCTTGCTCCGATCAGGATGACTTCAAAGTCTGCTACAAAGATGACCGAGAGGTGGGATATCCCGTTGCAAACCCTGCTTCCAGCTGTTACCAGTCTGCGGTGAACCTTTGGAGGGCCAAGCACCGATGCAGGTCCCGGGAATACTTCATGACCACAGCTTTGATGTTATTGAGGATGTGAAAGAATTCCAGTGCAAAGGTGATGAGCTGGTGAGGGGCCGACCCATTCACATTGAGGTCTTGCTGTATGACGTTACTGGTCGGTCTTCTCCCTTTTTGGTGGCCTGCTTCTCTTCTTAAATCATCGAGACATGCACCCTGGGAAGCCTGGGACTCAGACATTCTATCAGTTGTTGTTGGTATAGCCATTCTCCATCAGGTAGGTGGTCGTCCTTCTTGCTATTACAGACAAGAAAACTCAATTTTCTTGGAGATACAAAGGTGGAAAAACTATGAGGAATTACTTGAGGAGCTTCTGTCTTCCTCCCTAACACCTGAATGTAACATCTCTTTAAAACTCCGTTTCCTTCACTCTCATTTGGATTCCACCACCAAGAGGACATGGGAATGATCGATGATGAACACATGGAGAGGTTCCACCAGGATATCGCTCAGATGGAGAGGCGTTCTGGTGGAAAGCATGAGAAGACATCTGTTGGTCATTACGCTGTGAAACACTTCCAGAGGGTTATATGACAGAACTACCAGGTGACTTCCTTTTGTGAGCAGTAATTACATTTAAAGCAATTGTGTCATTTTTTTTCAAGTTTAAATAATTTTTAAAAATAACCTTTTTCCCTCTCTAATTTTTTTTTATTATAAACCTTCATCCCTCAAAAACTGGATGTGATAGTGCAATGTTTAGATTCACCCTTCAAATCTAGAAAGAACACCTAACATTGTCAGCAGGAGTGAAATGAATATTTATTTTTTTTATTAGATGATTCAACTAACAACTTATGTATGGTGGTGGGAAATCGTGACCCATTATGAGAGGGTGTGATTAGTTCTAAAAATGTATCTGCTCCTTTTATCTTTGTACGGACAGTTCTTTCTTAGAGAGTATTAAATGAATTGGAAAGGACACAGCGCACCCCTGTGGTAATGCGGTGAATAGCCCGTAAGCGGACCGTTTAACAACTGGATTTGACTTTCTGAACCAACTTGATGATTCAAGACGGAGCAGGACGAGTGGCCACTGCAGCCCACAGTCATCGACTGCGCCCTATGGAGGAATATTTCGGACAAAATTAAATGAATAAATAAATGCGTAAATAAATAAAAGTACTGTGAAATGTGAGCATAAATAAATAAATGTGTCATGAAATGAGAGCCTAAATAAATAAATGTCACGATTTTATTTAATAATATTTTGAACTGAACAACTTTGCCACTGATCAGAGCTGTACAGTTGTTTGAAAAAGTAGCTGCGAATATGCACCTTGCTTTATACTCGTAAAACAAGGGTCAAATAATCAGTTCAAAATATTAGTTGGAGCTGCTTTAGGCATTCCATGTCAAAGTACCTAAACTAATACAGCTGTTGCAGTTTACCGTATATCAGACTCGCTCATTCGCCTTGTGATCGTCTTCTCCGATACACCATATAGATCTGCAATCTGTCGTACTTTTAAACCGCATAGCAGAAGGTGTTCTATTGACTCAGCTGGAATGTCGTCCAGAGCAGGGAACTGCATCACCTGAACTGGAGTATAGTAGAGTCCGTTCCACCAGTTCTTCGATATTTTCAAAAATAGTTTCATCTATATCGGAGTCTAAAAGGGCCGCCAACATTGTAATTTCTTCCGATAAATCTTCAATTCTCTCACTGAAATACGTAATATCTTCGGCAGAATCCATTTCATCGGCAGTAGTAAACATTTCTCTAATTAATTCTTGTGTTATCGATTCACCAATCAGTAACTAGAGGGCGTGTTAGAGCCCACCCTCTCAACTTTGACGAGAGAAAGTGACAGTTTTACTTCAAGTCGTATTTCATGACGGTTTGCAGGAATGTTACGGACAAAATGAAATAAATAAATAAGCAACGAAAAACATATTTCGTGACACATTTATTTATTTATGCTCTCATTTCATGATACATTTATTTATCAAGGCTTCATTTCATGATACATTTATTTATTTATGCTCTCATTTCATGACAAATTTATTAAGGCTTCATTTCATGATACATTTATTTATTTATTTATGCTCACATTTCACAATACTTTTATTTATTTGCGCTTTTATTAATTTATTTATTTAATTTTGTCCGAAATAGTCCTCCAAAGCGCCCACCCTGCGTTTGGCACATTTTAATGTCCACGTGCAGCTCTTATTGGAGAGGCCTAACACTGCACGCGTATAGAAACGGCAGAGTAAGAAACTAAAATGTAACAAAAGTGGCCGTAATTCGCACAGTTGTGCCCAGCAGCCTCAGGGGTCGGGTCCGACTCCTGGCCATGGCTCATCAGGGCCACCTCGGAATTGCGAAATTAAAGCAACGCTGCAGGGACCTAGTCGGGTGGCCTGGCATTGACCGTGACTTAGAAGAGCTGGTACGCAACTGTGCACCATGCTTAATAAGTGGTAAGATTGGCCCCCCGCCAATGCCTCCTCTCTAACCCTTGGCCTGGCCTGATCAGCCTTGGCAACACATTCAAGTTGATATCTGTGGCGAATTAAAAGGTGTGCCACATCACCAGCGCCTCTTGGCAGTCGCATACGACCTTCACGCAAAGTGGCCAGAGGTCATTTCCCATGGGCTCAGTCACAGCAGAGTCCCTCATCGGTTTTCTGGACACACTGTTTGCTCGCTGGGGTTCACCAAAATGCATTACAACGGATAATGGTCCACAGTTCACATCTGCTGTGTTCACTGATTTTGTCCAAAACCGGGGTATACGCCATATTAAAACATCCTTTTATCACCCCCAGGCTAATTGAGGGGTTGAACGCTTTAATCAAAGCCTATAAAATGGCCTCAGGGCTCGCCTGTCTCAGGGTTTCTCTTTTAATGAAGCACTGCCACAGACCCTGCTGCTCAGCATGTTACGACTGGGGCTTCCCCAGCCAAACTTATGCTAGGCCGTGAGCTGGAACTACCCTTGCATAGACGTCGTCCCCCTACAACTTTTTTCACCCACCAAGTCAGCTGAGTCAAACGTGCAAAAGCGACAAGCAAAGTCCCAGCATGATTTCAACAGGAAGAGGAGAATACGGATTCCCAATTTCAAGCTGATGGACTGGGTTAGGGTCTGCCGCCCATGCCGCTCTAGCAAGCTTCACTCCTTCTGGTCATCACCCCTTCAGATTAAGAGCCTTTCAGTTAGTGGATGGGTCTCGGTGGCACGCCAGCAGGCTGCGCAAGGTGCCAGCCCCTTCAGGATCTGATAGCATCATCAAGGGCAACCCTACCTCAGATGACACAACTTGGATGTCCAAGGCCCACCTTCTTCTTCCCCTGAATTAAGGTGACCAGAATTTTTTGAGCCATTCCGGGGACATGGGTTTTGGGGGGCTAGAGGAGCGTAGACTACATACAAAGCGAAAACTTATCATGTGATTTCTCGCCAACGTTGCAGGATGCGGTAAAGCATAACCTCCGTCAAAACACCGCGCATGCGCGCCGAGTTCAAATTATCCTGGTGATGAGATACATTCAAAAAAGTGAACCAGCTGAAACCAGGGACGAAATCTTAAACCGGGGACAAAACGGGGACATGTTTCTGAGTGGGGACGGATGTCCGAAAACGACGGCTGTCCCTGGAAAACTGTGACGGATGGTCACCTTACCTGAATACAGAATCTCAACCCACTGCTAGCAGTGGAACCCCATTATCTCGAGCTGCAAGACTGCGTTCAAGGCCTGCCCGCTTCCAAGACTTTCTAACCTCTTTTCACACCTAATTCAATTGGTGGAAGAGGGGGGAAAACGTTGTATATGGTTGTTAAATGAGGCTTTTATGTTCGGGTGTTGATTGCTATGGTCTGCGTCTTTTGAGACGTATGACTGCTGGAGGGAGGGTTGTGGTTTAAAAAGGCACGCTGTATGGCGAGTTGGTTAAACACTGTTAACAATAAACAACATTTAAAACGTTATTCTGAGTGTGTCACTACTTCAATCTAGAGAACACTACAACCAGATTTGCCAAAATACGCAATTCAGAGAACAAGTCCTGAGCATCAATATCGGAACCAGTCGTTTCATCTGTTAATATCACATTGAGATCCTCACAGGATTTAATCAAATCCGCATCACTTAGACATTTTATTCTCTCATAATTATAAAGAAAACCAAAGTAATCATAATGACCTTTCATTTGGTCAAAGCGCTCAGTCATTGACGATATCACTTGGTCAAGCAATACATCGAAAAACTCAATGCGATATTTATCCTTTGGATCAAGTATTGGTTGATCTTGCGCTTTGTAGTCAAAATTTTACTCAAATTGTCTGTGCACTCTTCTTCTGCGCAAGCTTTCTGGTGCAGGAAAGCTAATTTCTTGTGGATTAATTTCCAATTCGTTCCTTCCCCGGGAAAGGGCAGTAAGCTTAGCATTAAACTTCGTAGTACTGATACGTAGCTTGCGTCGATCTTAAAAAAACAACCCTCGAATGATGGGGTCCCGGTGTTCTGACGATTTGTCCTACTTTGTCGAAGTATCCTACCGTAGTTTATTTAAATGGCAGATACGGTATATACACCGTATATGTTACACCCATCCGTTTATTGTAAGTCGTAACATTAAACTTACGCATACCCAAAGACATTCTGTATGGTGAATTGGCCGCAGGACACCGCCCCATTGGTCGCCCACATCTTCGCTTCAAAGATGTCTGTAAACGCGATCTCAAGCTGACTGGCATCGACCCTGACAGTTGGGAACAGCTTGCTGATGACCGGAACGCCTGGCGCCAGACTGTCCATGAAGGCATCAAGAGGGGTGAGCAACATCGCAGTCAACAGATGGAAACCAGAAGGCAAAGGAGAAAAATGAGACAGCAGAAACAGGACTCGGGGCCCCCCATACAGCTTCACCTGCAGCCACTGTAGAAGAGACTGTCGATCTAGGATCGGACTGCTGAGTCACTCCAGACGCTGCTCTCAAAAACACAACTGAAGATCATTCCAGAGCGCAAACATCATCTTTCGAGATGGACGAATGCCTACTACTAACATTAAACTTATAACGTTATACCATGTCATCATTTAACATGTATTTAGAAGTCGTCTATCAAATTTATGTAAATGTTAACATATTTAAATTTATTCTATATGGATCATGTAATAAATACATTAATGTAGTAAGGCTAAGAAAAGCATACATATTACTGAAATACAGTAACAGCTCAAACTTCAACACTAGGTAGGACAGATCGACGAACAGTTGGTAAGCTTCGAGAAAAGTTGCATAATTTTAGTCTGCGCATGAGTAGTATCAGTGAGTAGATCATTTCGATGGGTAGGATGTTTCGTTAGAACACCGGCTCTCTTCCTCCAACTGGACACAGAGTCCATTACATTCGTGATATTACAGCTCTCTGAATAACTAAAATACTGAGATGTATACGTGATATCATTATCATAATGATAGGAGTTAAAAGCACGTTATTAAACATGTTTTTTACTTCGATGAAATAATTTACTGCAGCAGTACTCAGGGGTGGCACTGGGCAGAGGAAGAATCGGTGGCTCCTTCGCCCGCCAATGTCAGTAAAGTAGCTTATGCACGGTGGATGGCCTCGTCCGTTGCAGACACTGCATAGCCGCCTCGTGCTTATGACACAAGCATTTAACTTTTGCCAAAATTTGTCGCTGCGTTTTTAGCTGTGTTGTTATTTTCTCTTTCTGTGTTATATTCAATATAGCAAAATACCCGCGCTTCGCAGCGGAGAAGTAGTAAGTTAAAGAAGCAATAAAAAAGAAAAGGAAACATTTTGAAAATAACGTAACATGATTGTCAATGTTATTGTTTTGTCACTGTTGTGAGTGATGAGTGTTGTTGTCATATATATATATATTTACACACACACACTAACATATATATATACATATCTATACATATACACATATATACATATATATACATATCTACACATATACACATACATATACATACACACATACATACATACACACACATATATACACACAAATACATATATATATATATACATACATACACACACACATATATAAACATATATATACATATACATACATATCTACATATATACACACACAGCTATTTCGTATCAGTGCAATACGCTGTTTGTTAAAACGGATGACACCCGCTCTTACGTGCAAGTCTGCGTGGATATTATGAACTATCGTATTTGTTCAAGTTCTATTTAAATTTTAAATAGAAGGAATTTTTATTTAGTCGACAGAAATATCTTTGGTAGGAATGGTAAAAACAGACAGGAATATTATTCCTGAATAAATCAACTCAAACCTTAAACAACTTATAATATTTTGCTCTCCATAAAAATATATCCTGTCTAAATTATACAAGTTAGAAATAAAGTAAACATTAAAAGAACAAACATTCAAATTTCTTTACTCTTATGTAATTTTATATATAAAAATAAACTTAGATTTTAAATATCCCAAAAGATTTTGCTCTCCATAAAAATATATCCTGTCAAAATTATACAAATTCAAATATGAACATGCTGCATAACAAAACCTAGAAATATAAATAAAATGTGTTCCTTTCAGCAATAACAAATCAAATCATTCAGTTGTCTTTGCTCATATGTCATTTTAGAGCTGGACGCCTGGCATCTTTTTTTGGCCACAGGTTCGTTTCTGTTTGGTGTGAGGTTCTGTGTTGTGGAGATTCTCAGGATGGATTGCAGGTGCTCATCAGTGAGGCGACTCCTGTGTGCTGTTTTGTTAGTCTTTATCACTGAGAAGAGCTTCTCACACAGATATGTGCTACCAAACATGCACAAGGTTCGAGCCGCATGTAGACGGACTTTTTTTGTTCTTCAAAGTCACCAAAGCGCCGTGCAAACTCAGTGCGCTCAGTTTATCAGCAAAGTGCGTATTTGGGAACACCGTAGTGACGACTTGGTTTAACATTACTTGGCAACAGGGAAAGTGGGGCAAGTGGTTGTGTCTCCCATAAAAGCAGCTCAATTGAAATCACTTTGTGATTGTGCACGGGTAAAAACGTCCGCTGAAGTGTCAGATTCTTATTTAATTCTTCTGCTTTCTGTATCTGTTTTGTTTTATAGTGCCGTCTTAGATTAAATTCTGTAATTACAGCCACATTAGCTCCACAAATGAGACACACGGGTTCAGTAAACATATACTCAGCCTCCCATCGGTTTTTAAAGGCTCTATTTTCAGAATCAACTTTTCTCTTCAGCATCGTGTGAGCTAGCTTCGCAATAACTTGCAGCATCATAAGCTAGACTTGATTAACGCGGTAACTGTTCGGCAAGGCAGCTGAAGCGCTGCATTATGGGATCTGTAGTTTATTGTGTTACCAGCGCTTCATATACCCGGGCTTTAATAACAATAATACAGTATATAAAATGATCTCGGGGCGGATATAATTACGCCGGGCGGATGTGGCCCTGACCCTTGAGTTTGACACATATGGACTAAATAGAACTTGAAAAGATATATTTTTCAAATGTGATCGCGCAATTCAGATAGAGTTGACGCAAGACTACAGCCTGCATGCCTCAATAAGTCATCCTCCCTTGCCCTTACTTTTTACCGTTCATCTAATGAATACACTGAGTATGGCTTTACCAAAACAATCATTGATGGCGAATAAAGTATCCATTATTCGAGTATGTAGATCGGGTATATATATATACATATATATATATATATACCAGCGTATCAGCGAGAAGTAGTGTGTTAAAAAGCTAGAAAAGAAAAGGGAACATTTTAAAAATAACGTAACATGACTGTCAATATACAGTATTTGTTTTGTGAGTGTTACTGAGTGTTGCTGTCATCAAGGATTTGATTATCATTATTTCTTTCAATCAGGTTCGTATTTGTAGGATGTGTTGTGTTCAAGTTACATTCCGTGTTTGTCAATCGTTGTAAAGATGACAGGTTTCATTCATCGATTCGTTTCTTACTGCATCAATAAACAGCTCGTCTTCTTCTTTATCTGAGACCTGACACACTGCATGCACGGGTTTTTACACTGTCTTCCTTTAGCGGGACATTGACTTTTCCAACGTGTGCTTTGTTTCCGCAGTAGTTGGATTTATGAATATGCTTGTATGTATCAGACGCTTCATATTTTTTGCTGCCTTTTCAATTGTGTAATTCGGTTTTTGTTCAGCGCTCTTTGGAACTGTTGCCTTTTATCTGTGCACTGCGTCAGTTCACGTGAGCCGCTCGGTGTACATGCATCGAAGGTTCCCAGCTGTGCTGGTGCCATCTGGTGCTATGTCCATGGCTGTATTTAATGTTACCTTAGTCCTGGCACTTAAAACTTTCTCTCGCAGTTTCGCTGAGTTTGTGTCAAACACCACCCTGACCATCTCATCTTCCTCTCCATAAGCACAGTCCTTAACCCGTGAATATTTAGTGGCAGTTTGCTATTGGATTGCCGCTGACGGATGGCCTTATATGGGCAGGCACTAAATTACAAACGCCAGCGGCAGCCTGTCTATGAACTTAATTTAAAGTGTAGGTTTACATGTGCTTTGTTTCAGTAGCAGAACTCATGAATATGGTTGTATATGTCACTCGCTCGCTTCTTATTGTTTCGCTGCCTTCTCAATTATATAATGCATATTTTCTTCAGCGCTTTTTGAGGTCTTCCTGGTTTTCTATGTACTGCGTGATTACGTGGGAGGCGTGATGATGTCACACGAAACTCCGCCCCCACGGCGTTGAAGCTCATCTCCATTACAGTAAATGGGGAAAAACTGCTTCCAGTTATGACCATTACGCGTAGAATTTCGATATAAAACCTGCCCAACTTTTGTAAGGAAGCTGTAAGGAATGAACCTGCCAAATTTCAGCCTTCCACCCACACGGGAAGTTGGAGAATTAGTGATGAGTGAGTGAGTGAGTGAGTGAGTGAGTATATATTGGCGTAGCCGTCACTGCAGTCAGTGCTTTTCTTTACCCAAGTAACCGATCGCCACACAATCAGCTCTGTAATAGAAGTTAAGCCATCTGTAAGCTTAGTGCCGATTCTTCAAAACGTTTAGGGAACATTGAAATATCTTCGTAGTACATGTTTAATTATTCTATCCTTAACGCCAGTCCTAGAGAAGAATATAGATTATTTAAATGAAGTTAAAGTTTTATCTGTATAATTTAATAAACATATTTTGCTGCATTTCACCTTAAAAATTATATCGTCATCATATGTAAATACGCGCTTTATAAAGTGGCTCAGGTTGTGCGATATTATAACTGTAGTGCAAGTTTACAGTGGGGTGATTGTACTAACAGTTCTACAAGGAGCAATTGATTGGCTGCATTTAAAGTTCTTGGGATGAAACTGTTTCTGATCCGCGAGGTCTGTACAGGAAAGGCTTTAAAACGTTTTGCAGTGGCAGAGACAGCGTGTCCATGAAACTGTATACCGATAATTCTCTTTCCGATCAGCTGCTGTTGTGATTCATACTCAGATACAGTGATATAAATACTCTGAGTCGTGCAGTTAGAGTAATATGGAAAAAGATGATCCGCTGTGGCAACTCCTAAAGGGAGGAGCTGAAAGAAGAAGAAGAAAAATAAGAAGAGGAAGGTGCAGTGAGAGTAACAACGCTAAAGCAGTTATGGTATTTGGAATACTATGGCTGTTCCCTGGACCATTATATTGTTACAAGTTAATTACAATCAGATGCGTTACACTAATAAACAATATGTGGTTAGTTTCAGTGTATTTATAAAGCCGCGTCAGGAAAATAAGGAGTAACCACACAGGAACAGTAGCACTGGTTTGACGCTGGGTGCCGCCAGTCTGCAAAACCGAGCGGAAAACTTGCGTACGACAAGGCATGAGGTACCGTGGAAAAGTGCGTGGCTTTACGCCAAGTGTAGGTTTTATACATCGCGATTTGAACGTGGAAAAGTTCTTACGCAACATTTCTGTGCGTACGCACCGTTTATACGTGAGGCTCCTGATGACAACAGACCAGTGGCACTTACATCTCGAAGACCTTTGAGAGACTGGCACTGGACTCTAGGAGTCCTCTTGTGGTAGACCACCTGGACCCACTGAAGTCTGCCTGTCGGACAAAGACTGGAGTGGATGATACAATTATCTGTCAGCTTCACAAGGCTTATCATCACTTGGACAAAGCTGGCAGCACTGTGAGGATTCTGTTTTTTGATTTCTGCAGTGCCTTCAGTACCATCCAGGACTCCCTATTAAGGGGTAAACTCTGAGCTATGCAGGTGGGTGAGAGCCTGTGGTGTCCTGGATAACGGGCAGATTGGGAGACTCAAGGACTGTGTGAGCACCACAAGGAACAGGCCCATCTCCTGTCCTTGTCACTCTGTACACCTCCGACTATAAATCTGACAACAGGTCATGTCACTTATAGACATCCTCAGATGGTTCTGCATTTAAGGAGTGTATTGATAACGGGGATGGACAGAGGAGAGGAGTCAGGGGGAGAACGTTGAGAATCATCTGCAACTTAACATCTAAAAAAACCAAAGAACTGCTTGTTGACTTTCACCTCACCAAAGAGCCCCTGTGTCCAGTCACTAGTCAGGTAGCAGATGTAGAGGTGGTCCTTTCCTACAAGTACTTGTGGGTCCACATTAATGACAGGTAGTACTGGTCTTGTAACACAGAGTAACTGTAGAGAAAGGGCAGGGCAGACTCTTTTTTCTTAGGAGACCGTGCTCTGACGTCACATCTGTTGAAGACCATGGAGTGGCTACTGCTTCACCACCTGAGGCCATAGGTCCGCCATGCCGTCGACCCTCTGCAGCTTGCATACCAGGAGAAGGTGGGAGCGGAGGATGCCATCATCTATATGCTACACCGATCCCTCTCCCACTTGGACAGAGGCAGTGGTGCTGTAAGAATTATGTTTTTGGACTTCTCTAGCGCCTTCAGCACCATCCAACCTCTGCTCCTTAGGGACAAGCTGACTGAGATGGGAGTAGACTCGCACCTGGTGGCATGGATTGTGGACTATCTTACAGACAGACCTCAGTATGTGCGTCTTGGGAACTGCAGGTCTGACATTGTGTTTAGCAATACAGGGGCGCCGCAGGGGACTGTACTTTCTTCAGTCCTGTTCAATCTATATACATCAGACTTCCAATATGACTCGGAGTCCTGCCACGTGCAAAACTTCGCTGACGACACTGCTATTGTGGGCTGCATCAGGAGTGGGCAGCAGGAGGAGTACAGGAGGCTAATCAAAGACTTTGTTAAATGGTGCGACTCAAACCACTTACATCTTAACACCAGCAAAACCAAGGAGCTGGTGGTGGATTTTAGGAGGCCTAAGCCCCTCATGGACCCTGTGATCATCAGAGGTGACTGTGTGCAGAGGGTACAGGCCTATAAATATCTGGGAGTGCAGCTGGATGACAAATTGGACTGGACTGCCAATACTGATGCTCTGTGTAAGAAAGGACAGAGCCGACTATACTTTCTGAGAAGGTTGGCGCCCTTCAACATCTGCAATAAGATGCTGCAGATGTTCTACCAGACGGTTGTGGTGAGTGCCCTCTTCTACACGGTGGTGTGCTGGGGAGGCAGCATAAAGAAGAGGGACACCTCACGTCTGGACAAACTGGTGAGGAAGGCAGGCTCTATTGTAGGAGTAAAGTTGGACAGTTTAACATCTGTGGCAGAGTGATGGGTGCTGAGCAAACTCCTGTCAATCATGAAGAATCCACTGCATCCACTGAACAGTGTCATCTCCAGGTAGAGGAGTAGCTTCAGTGACAGACTGCTGTCACCATCCTGCTCCACTGACAGACTGAGGAGATCGTTCCTCCCCCACACTATGCGACTCTTAAATTCCACCCTGGGGGGTAAACGCTAACATTACTCAAAGTTATTGTCTGCTTTTTTTTTTTCTCATTTTTATTACTCTTTAATTTAATATTGTTTTTTGTATCAGTATACTGCTGCTGGATTATGTGAATTTCCCCTTGGGATTAATAAAGTATCTATCTATCTATCTATCTATCTTTAAGGTGGCAAGTGACATCCTTCACATCTTCTATAAGCTCTATGATGGCCAGTGGGATTTTTCTACGCTGTGGTGCACTGAACTGGTAAGACCACTTCAAGGGAGGCCCACTGAATCAATAGGCTAATTAAAAGGGCAAGCTAATGAAGGAATTAAAACAAAACTGAGTGCCATTATGAACAACGCTGCTCATCCTCTCTGTAACACACTAACTCTGTGTGGACTTTCAGCAGAAGTGTGTGAAGAAACGGTATGGGGGTCCTTCATACCAACAGCAAAATGCCTGCATAACGTCTCACAGGGACTGTGACAGCCAAGTCAGAAGTTTTCTTTCTTTTTCATTTTCTTGCTTTTTAGTCATTCCAGTGTGTACTCAGATCAAAGTGTGTGTGTGTATATTTATTTCTTTATTTAAAGATGTTCTGAAAAAAACCTAAATTTTCCTCAGGGGATGGATACAGTCCTACCTGTCTATTAAACATTAATGAAAAAAAGTATAGGGATATTTCATTATGGCTAAAAGACACGCCACCTAGAAGCAAAAAACTACAACTCTTAAAAATGAAAGTGCCAGAGGTGCATTAGGGGGGCCAATTTTGGTTCGTACAAGAACCATCCAGACTGAGGTTCCAGAAAGACCCATTTATTTATTTGGGTCTGTAGCTGTCCCATAAATAGCCATGGATAACGGATTTACTGAACACCAGTTGCTTCCTGATCTTAAACGGACTCTTACTGCATACAATGACAGAGGCGAATTTCTGCTTTTCTTGACCCCTCGGCCTCCTCCTAGGTATCCCACTAATCATTTCTGTTTTCAAAGCCCAAAGAACCCATTCCAGAAGTAAACGGCTCTTTGTCAAGCGACTGTTTTACCCCACAATCTGGTGACGTGCCTTTATTTTTATTATTATTATTATCACACTAATTTTAACTTCACCTGTTTGTTGTCTAGTACAAACCTTGTAATCGATATTTAACCCACTTCCTATTGTCCAAATGACTTGAATTTCTGCACACTTACTCACTTCCGATGACAATAACATGAATCAATAACCACTTTCACTAACTGATCAATTAATCCATTGTGACGGGCGGCCAGGACGCCCCTGCTGCATATGTTCAGGGGAAGCAACCATGGGCAACACAATACTTCCCCCGGGACACTTGGTGGCAGCCTCCCTGGCCGACAGTGATTCTCCAACCGTCCCGCAGGGCTCCATGGGAGATGGAGTTCTCCACAGCCCAGTTGGGAACCAGGGTGGCCGCTAGGGGGTGCTGCCTGGATTTCACAGCCCAGCTGAACCAATGCCCAAAAGGGGCCAGCCGCTCTTGTTGCAGAAACCCCTGGCAGTGCCTGCGGAACCCCACAGAGCTGCAGAGAACTCCAACCCCCATGAAGCCCTGGGGGAGTCCGAGGCACCGCTGCAACCCAGGGGTGCTGCCATCTAGCATCCAGGGGAAGATACTGGACTTCCGGGGACAAGGTGAAGGGGCGTCCCGGCCAGGCATGGACCCCGGCCATCTGTCACACCATGTAAAGTAAGAAATCAAATTGTCATATAAAGAACAGTTAAAGATTTCACCAATAGATGGCGCTAGTAACAGAGAGAAATATTAAAGAAAGTGATAAAATATTGATTACAAAATTATACTAAAACAAACCTAAGACTAAAAAGTTGAAAATAATATCCAACCCGCTATATCCTAACACAGGGTCACGGAGGTTGGCTGTAACCAATCCCAGCCAACATAGGGCGCAAGGCAGGAGCAAACCCCGGGCAGGGTGCCAGCCCACCACAAGTTGAAAATACTATAGATATATATATATAAAAAAATACTTTTAAACTTAATACAAGTGTGGTTTTTAAAAAGTGTACTAAAAAGTAAAAAATAAGTCTCTCATACATCACTTGTAAAATAAAAGCGTGGGCGCCTTTCATCAATCAACATCAAAAAACACTTCTTAAAATCTTAGCATCTTGCAAGTGATGTATGAGAGACTTATTTTTTACTTTTTAGTACACTTTTAAACTTAATACAAGTGTGGCTTTTAAAAAGTATTTTTTTATATATATTTAAGAGTGTAAATATTTCATTATAAATAATAGTTAAACTTCACACAATCATAAAAATATTCAAATGCAGTCGACATTGATAAAATAGTAACATTTATTCAGTTTTTACAAATGACTGATATAAAACAGTAATTTGTTATTATTCAAAGTCTTCGATTCTGCAACTAGGCCTGTGGGACCCCTTACACAAAGGGTTATAAAAGTAGACTTTAAACTCTTTCCCCTAAAGTTAAACACTTTACAATCTGAAGAGGTTTAATCACAGACTCTGCCTTCTGCCATCACGCCCAACCCCGACTTGTATTCACCGTAGTTACAAACTCACGGCTCCTTAGATTTTTTTTTTTTTTTTAGATCTGGTGGGCTCAAACCAAATTTTAGAAATCTATAGATTTTTTTTTTTATACATATTAACTTGTGCTCTTCTAATTTGAATCCTTGCAACAAGAACGCTTTACAGGAAAAAAAAAAGCCAAGAAGTGGTTTAAGAGAAGGAAGGGCCTTGCAACGGAGACCGACAGGAGCTGCCAGAACAGTCCGAGGCGCAGGAAGGACTGGGCAGACAGACATCAGCCACCTTCACACACACTTTTAATGAAACACCCTTTAAAAAAAAAAAAAAAAATCCTTAACTTCAATACTGATTCAGGTATACAGAAATAAAATCTTTTGAACACAGACCATCAATAATTCTCCCTTACACAAACGTATTATATTGCTTTCAATATGTATACAGCGATTTAAAACACAAACCTTCTCACATAAGGCAAAAAAGGAGAAATTCTCAAATCCTGAGGACATAATATAAATAAGTTAAAAAACAAAAAAACAAAAAAAAAAAACACTTAATTTTCAGTTGTTCATTAAACATAAACAGCAGAGTGTAGGCATAAGTGACAAATACCATAAATTAAAAAAAAAAAGCGACTGTAAACTTGTCAGTAAAAGCTCACATAAATACGCATTTACAAAACACAATCTGTATGCTGCTGATTAATTCAACCAGAACAACTCTGTATATTTTGTTAACTTCGAACGTATATAAAAAACGGAATTCCTTACTCTTTATTTTTGGTTACTGTTTTAACAAACCAAATAAACAAAAAAAGAAATTACCATAACTTTGCATTAACTTTGATTGAATAATTAAAGAACAAATTCCTTTGAAAAAGACATTTAATCAGTTTAACTCAAAAGATATCTGACCGTAGTAGAAATGACGTTTTGTAGAAGATACTACCTTCCTTCATCTTGAGGTGCAAATCTGTTTAGGCCCAACTGCTACTTCAAGGACATCTCCTTACTTTTCACATAATCAGCAATCGCAAGGGCTGCCTTGTTTCCTAATTAATATCTAAAATCAGTCCAATATACACATGAAGAGTTAGTGCAGGAAAATATCAATTATTGCTTTATTTAGGCTTAAAACGCAGTAGCTGTGACCCTAAAACTGATCTATCAAATCTGATGCAGGAGAAGAAAAAAACAAGTTTGCCTCCATTTCTGAAAACTCGCTTGCCAAACATACGAGGTGAGTATTTTAAAAACTGTGGCATCAGGAAGCACATTGCCATGAAAATTAAGGCTAAAGCTTTCACTGAATTTTTGGTTGAAAGAGGCGAATATACACATCGGTAATATCGTCGCTGGAATGAAAGAAAGTTTTAAATTGCATATTCAGTATTTTACCATGTAATAAAATTAGGCAGGACAACACCGAGCTAGTGGCCAAACTGCAAGTGCTTCACAATGTATTTTATTCAAGGAGAGGTGTTTTTTTTTTTTAGTTGTTGTTAGACAACACAAAAATGAAAAAGATCCTTTGTTCCATCCTTAGGAGGAATTCAGTCCTACGGAGACTGTGTCCGCATGAACACAGAGTCATTTGCATATTTCACAACAGTCCTTCACAGACACCAAGTCGAAGGTCCTTCATTCACTCACTCCATCTTTGACATCTCGTACTTTGTTACCATTATTTCCTGTGGAGCAAACAAATGATACTCTGAAACCTGCATAGTCTAATAAATGGCTATTCTTAAAATGCACAACTGCAGTTGTAAATAAAGGAAATACAATTCAATAAAACGTACACTTGTGAGTATACACTGCTGGTCAAAAGTTTTAGAACACCAAAGTTTTGTTCAGTTTTTATGGAAATGCAGAGTCTAATGTCTTAATGTTTCGTGAAATCAAGGCATGGAACAAATAAACGTGTACAGAATTTTATTTCAATTTTTGGTTCATCAAAGTAGCCACCTTTTGCCGATATAACAGCCAAACACACACGTGGCCTTCTTTCTATAAGGGAAATCAAATATTCATCAGAAAGATCTCAACACTGTTGCAGAGGTTCCCACAAACGCGTTGCATGTGCGGGTTGATTTCCTTTCATTCTTCTGTCCAGTTCATCCCAATCTAACTCAATGGAGTTCAAGTCTGGAGACTGTGCTGGCCATTCCATGTTTTGAAATGGACCTTCTTGTTCTGTTCTTTAAACGCAGTTCTGACATAGCCTGGAGGTATGTTTTGGGGTATTGTCTTACTGTAGTATGAACCCCAGAAGGTACTGTGTGGTGCTGCAAAATGCTTGTGATTCAGAATGCCAGTCACAACTCTGCTTCCAGCAGAAGAACCCTAGATCATCACAATTCCTCCTCTATGTTGGACAGCTGGTGTCACACACTGAGGAACCTTCCTTTCACCAACTCAGTGGCATACAAACACCCTGCGTGGTGAACTGAGGATTTCAAATTTTGATTCATCGGTCCATAAGACCTTCTTCCAGTCTGTAGTAGGCCACAGCTGGTATTTCAAGGCCCTATTTTGTCCTTTAAGGAATGGCTTTCTTATTGTCACTTGCCCTGTTAAACCTGCAGCACAAAGTCTCCTCTTGACAGTGAAACTGACACACTGTTAAACTCTGATTGAAGTTGTTGTGCTGTGAGGCGCCTATCAAGCTGGTGACCCTCAGAAATGTGTCTTCTGACTGGCTTGTGACTTTGGGTCTGCCAGATCTCTTCCAGCTTCCAATTGTCTGTGGAAATGTGTAGGAGACCACCATACTCACGGACACTTTGAGATATATATATATGTATTTATTTATTTCAATTTCTCTAAATGAAAGGACTACACTTCTAAAGGTAATAATATTCTGTCTCATTTCATTAGTTAATTTCTATTGGAATTTAATACTTTCTACAGTGTAATATTGTCCAAGTAGTACTTCAGAGGATGTAGCAACACAGTCTGTTCCAGCTCGGCTTTAAGACAGAAAAAGGGGTTTTTAAGCAGTCAACAGAAGGTTGGGACACCTGTTCAAATTGTTTGCTTCAACTTGCAAGGCTGAATTCACTTTTAGGTTGTAACCTATTAGTTGTTCCCTGTAGAAGGCCCATTTTGAACATTCCGAAATTTCCTTTTTTATAAGTTTTTGCTAACCTAAACTTAAATTTAAACCTCTGACAATTTACTGCTTGTATTTTCACCATTTTATGTCAATTTTTGCATTTCATCTGATTAAATTTCAAACTTCTGACCAGTAGTGTAGTGGAGTTTAAAAACAATTCCATAAATAATCCATAAAAATGAGGTTAAAACACTTTAAAAGTACAGTCCCCGTTGCATCATCTAACGTCTGTCTCCTCACTTACCTCCAGTTGACGTCCTGCAACTGATGACATGTCTGACAGTTCAACCGACCTTCTGCACCCTTACTCCTAGGCCTGGGCCCCTGTAGCCTTTTCTGACTACCAGCCAAGCAACACTCCAAGCCTCCAACTCTTGGTGTCAGGTTTGTGCCCCTGAGGTCCATGGCACCACCCATAGGATGCCTCATTGTGCCTTCCATTACGCCTATGGCTCCCACTGCCTTTCTCCTGGCCTTATGTGGAGTTGCTCCAACCAAACAGCACATAAGTCACTCAGCGGGAGTAGCCATTCAGCCCCTAAGCATTGACTGCAAGCTTCCTAAGGGACTTCCTCCCAGCTGCCTGCCTCCTCTTGCGCTCGCTCTCTCTTTCTCTCTCCTGTCTACTCGTTCACAAGCACTGGCTTCCTTTTGCCCCCTGCCTTCTGTTTCTCTCCCATCCTTTAACCTCCGTTTCTTTCTTTTCCTTTTTGTCTTCTGATTCTCTTATCGATTCTCATGCCAGCTCTTCGTTATATGCCTCAGTGGGTGCAGTGTCCCAATCGCGCCCCGCAGGAAGCCGATGAAGCAAAGAACTGAGACAGACCGCACTCATGTGCAGGCACCTCTTATCCCAATTACTCCACCAACTCCCCGCAGCTGTGTGAGCATGTACACCCACGGAGAGCGAGTCAGCCATTTATTTATTTATTTATTAAAAATCAGACACTTTTTTCTACGTCACGGACCTGCTATACAACAGGAGGTTCTCTCCTGGCAATGCTCTCTATCATCACCCAAGGATTCCTACAGTGCTGTGTTTCTAGACTCCAATTCCCATACAGTTCTGTGGGTGTCCAAACTGGGGCTACTTGTTAGGGACGCTGCCACCTATTAATTTGGGGGATGAACTGCTCCCAGTTTCCAACTCTCATGAGTCCCTTCTATCTCTAAGCATCCCAGCCAGGAAAGAATTTATAATGCATCCTGGGGCTGGGTAGTATCTGCAACCTGGCCATCCTTCCTCCTCAATTATGGCCAAAATGCCCATCTATCTTCCTAGGCAGTAAAAAAACATTTCCAGTTTGCTTAGTGGCTGCTCCGAGAGAATCGTATTTCGATTCAAGCCCATGCATTAATCACTGCCAAAACTGAACATAATCAAATAACCAGTCAGCATGAAAAGGTGGGTCAAGGTGCATCAACAGTTGGGGCAAATGTGATGCAAAGAGAAACTGACAAGCCTCATCCAGATTGTTCCCTTGTTTTTAAGCTCTTACAAACTTTGGGAAAAAGGACTCGCAGTTTATGTTATAAGAAAAAAAATGAACCAAATTAGGTTTCTGCTCTTTGTTGCCAGGCAGCCTACGATATGAGTAGGAGCTTCACCATTTGGAAGAATCTTTGACAAGAACTGCTGTACATTCTGACAAAGAAAAAACGATTGAAGTGTTTTGGACCCTTCTCATGGGAAACCAGTGGAGGCACTTAATCCACCAAAACTCATTCCAGTACTCTACACCTCCGAGATCTTCTAGGAATGTCTGGGAACTTTGGATTGTTGCGACAGGAGACACAGATCAAAAGTATGAAATGCTATTTCAAAAGTATTAAGAAGATGAATTTTATACATTAGTTACAAACAAAATGATTAATGATTATATATTTAGAATTAGAAGAATATTTATTACCTCATCGGAATCCAGAAGAGCAGGAAGTGCTCTAAAATAAAGAACATCACACTTTAACAACAGATATAATATTAACATATGGTAAGACTTTTCACATACATTTAGATTGTGTTGTCAAACTGCAACTTTTGATGTACACTCAAACATTTCAAATATGAGATGACAAGATAGAAATGAAACAAAAGTGCAAACTTCCACCCTTTTTTCTTCTGTGTTGCTCTATGGAACCTCTGATGTAGCCCTTAGGCTACCTACACAGCACTACCACGTTTTCATTTAGAAATGCAGACATTTGTCTCCGTTTTTGACTTTCATTCACACTACATCAGCATTTTCAACCCATGAAAATAAACACTTCTGAAAACGCTCTCCAGAGCCAGATACGTTTAAAAAGGCCCTTTGCAGTATTTTAATGTAGACAGAAAAAAAAACAAGATTTATAAAAAAGCAGACTCCGCTGCACTCTGGTTAGTTCATACTTATTACATGCCTTTTACCTGATTCTGGTTGTGTTCTGCTCATTACAACCTCTCACTTCCTAACTAGTCACCATTTGCAGAAGAAACACATATTCCGACATAAGACTTGTTACGATGTTTACATGTAGGCATCTAAATTAAGTTTTATGTGATTTTTACAAATTGTGGTCAAGCAACCACTCACACCGCACAATAGAGATGCCAGTCATATATGTTGTGGGTCCACTGAGCCCCAAACCCAAGACACAGCAATACACCACAGGTTATTGGAATAAATGGTATTTATTCACACAAAGAACTTTTCCAAAATCACTTCAAAACACAATAAATTCACAAAATTCTACAAAAAGCCAAACAATTCAGCCCACAAGGAATCAACTGAAAATATGTAAACTTAAAAACAACAAAAAATTAAACCAGTACTTACACATCTGACAGAGAGGGAATGTTGTCTTCAACCCACTTTAGATCTTCATCCTAAAAAAATAATAACCACCTTTATGTGTGCTTTTTACATTTTTAAACATATTTGTAAATATGTATCTCATATACGATTCTACTTAATTTTTGTTTAGCACATGATGCACTCCTAACATATGGAATCTTCCAAGCTACATTTTCAACATGAAACTCCAGTCTTTTACATCAGTGACTTGTAATTAAGTTTGTGTTTTCTAATTACATACCCTTTCATTGTTAGCACGTTATCTGAGTAACTCACTACAGAATTTCAGATGGAGAAATGTTGAGTAAGGAATATATATATATATATATATATATATATATATATATATATATATATATATATATATATATATATATATATATATATATATATATATATATATATATACTGTATTAATATGCATGCAAAAAAACTGGAACCTTCAAAATAACTTAAGATTCCTGGAAACCTGATAAACAGCAAATTCAAACTGACAACTTCCAAAATAAAGAAAAAAACAATTTACAGCTGTTCATTTTTACATACCACAAAGTCAAGTTATGGAAAAAAAAAAATCAGTATATGTAAATAAAATCAAATGGTAAGCATTTAACTGATATGACCACATTACCAATAAAAGAATCTTGACAATATATAGTACACTATATGCATATAGCTGGGCAATAAAAACTAAATCAATCTCCAGTGTAATATTTCTGAAGAGGAATTCCCTCCATCCAACCAAATCATTAATCAGAGGGTAATATTTGCTTTTTAACAAACAGGTTTCAGGCTCTCGTGTTCTTTTGCCAAATCAAAAATCAGGATTATTTCCAAATGAATTAAGAAAAAGAAATCAGGTGCTCAATAACCTGAACTAAACTAAATAATATTAATAACTATATGGGGAGTATACAATAAAGACATTCAATTAAGCAAATTGAATTAAAAGGCAAGAAAAGACATTTAAAAAGAAATATTACCCAGAGGTTAGGAATCTCCACTTCAGAATCAAGCAATTTGAAGTCACTAATCACTACTTTCTGAATTAAATACAGTACAGTATACATTTCTCTGAACATTTGCCGGCTTATACCAATAATTAGTAGTACTGACCATCGCGCCATCTACTGGTTTTGCTCTTCCATTGCTTTCGGATTTTGATGATCTTAATTTAATACCATCAGCTAGAACAGACAAACATATATTTTTAATTATGCATATCTTGTACAATTTAATCTTCTTTTAAAAATGTCCAGATGCAAGTTAATCTACACAGTTGACCTCACTGCTGTGGGATCCTTTAAACTGAAAACTGAAAGTTCTAAGATTTTCAGAATCCACCTTGTGCAGATTACAATTCCTTCAAATTCTATGCAACACGAAGCATGCTTTCGAGTTTTTCATGAATACCTAGATTTTCTGATACAGAAAATTCTTCAATTTCTTCATCATCAGAGTCATCAATCAGGGGTGTGAAGGCATACCTAACAACAAAATGAAATTAATTGGGTCCCCAAACATTACTACATCTGAAACAGAACATCTTCCACAAGAAATACCTTTGATTGTTAGTGGAAGGTCTCCACAGAAACATAATCACCAAAAGAATAATTGAAAATAAAAATCTCCAGAAAGCATCGTCCACCCACAGCTCCATCCAGTCCTGTTAAAATATTTAGAATTTATTAAATGTTTATTAAACTTTTAAAATTGCAAACTTCCTATCTAATAAATTCATGCAGCAGATGTCATTGCTATAAAAAGCAAACATTACAGAATATGCACTTACAGACTGGCACACTGCTAACTGGAAATTCTTTGCTGTCCAAACCATAAATACTAAAGAGGCTAGAATAAAAAATAAAAGTGTGATAAAGTATACTGTATATATAAATAAATACTATATATATGAGCACAAAGATGAGTCATTATAGAAACCTAATCAAGACCTGGTTTAACTGCATGCAAGAGTTCTATAAATTAATTTACATTTACACATTTTGGAGAACAAAATTTAATCAAACTGCAGTTAAACTTTAAGCTAATGTCTTAAAGCTCTACAGATTACTTTTTATAATCAATCAAAAATAAAGGCATACATACCTAGGATTGCAAAAATTAAAGTGTTTGTAAAGTGTCGATAAAGAGAGAGTTTTATTTGATTTCTTCTAAGCTTTAAAATTTTAACAGTTTGAGCCAGGCTGACAAATATGTATAGAAATATTAAGGAAAATTAAAAACACACAAAAACATGATCTTTTCTCCATGTAGTACGTATTTAATTTTAGACTAGAACCCTGTAAAACCTAATAAAATAAATACATAACACTCTAAAACCGCAGAATCAGCTTCAGGTTTGAAACTTTATTTTACCAAGACAGAATATAAATACATATAAAATGTACTTGAAAATTTCACCACTGGTGTGTATGAGAGATAAGTAAATGATAATTACATGTGAGGGGGAAAAAAACTTTGCGTTATCGTCTGAGGTTTCATCAGACCACTTGGTAGCAAAACAACTGCGGAGACAAAAGTCTTCCAGCTTTGCTACAATTATATCTATTTATATGGCATGTACTGTATGTTAAATTCACTCCAAACAGGAAATCTAAGAGGAGAGGATTACATGATACAAAAAGGGTTTATGGTAGTGGCTACAGCTCATAATGCTGGAAACAACGCAACTCATGTTCTCATGTAACAGAGGCAGAGCTGGCAAAACCAAATGAAAGCAATGCAAGTTAGAAAAATACACATCTATAAACACAATGAAGTCTTAACAGTATGTCTAATCGCACATCCTCTCTTTAAGTTTTATAAAGAAATGACACTGAAAAGACTGCAATAGTGTAAGCCTTATGAAGGATCATAACACACTGTGAACTTCCAATATAAAATATTTTTGATAATGTAGCTGTTTGAGCAATAGGTGTGACAATTTCTTGTGTTTGAAAAATAAACTGTCTGTAAATTGTTCCACTTGATGGTGCCCTATTGAATGCACCGACAATGCTGTGACAACATACCTCTAGGTGATAAATCTATTTTCTTCTATTGCGACACTCGCATGACATAAACATTTTTGACATGCAGGATCATTACGGACCATGAAGAGATTATATTTTATGATTCTGACACTTTTTGGAATTGTAATGAAATCGCAAACTTTTGCATGTCAGGCAACTCAGTAAAGTCATTCAGTAAAAAGATATCCAACCTGGCGCCCTGCCTTGCACCCTGTGTTGGCTGGGATTGGCTCCAGTAGACCCCCGTGACCCTGTGGTTAGGATATAGCGAGTTGGATAATAGACGGATGGATATCCACCTGCATAAGGAAGTAGTGAGTAAAGCCCCAACAATGCTCACTAAAAATGGAAGTTTAGAATTGTTTGTGTTGAAATAAAAATATAGGGGGAACACTGACACAAATAGACGTCTGTCACTTTTGTATTAATTGTTACAATTAAGCAAACTACAACTTCAAACTCTTTGTCTTTTACAATAATTCTGAATGTTCTTCTACAGATTTAAAGTGCTAGGCAAGTCCAAGCCATAATCCGAAACTCTAAAAAAGCAGCCGTGAGTCCAGATAGATAGACAGATAGATTAACACCTACAGTGAATATCAAAAGCCTCCACACACTTAATAATGTTACCTGAAAACCAAATATATTTCGGATTAATCAATATTATTTCAGCACATATGTCAGATAAAGACAAATTAAAAATGCTGAAATTTCAAAAAGGTTGCATAGAATTTTAATACTCACTCTACATAATAGGGTGGCACAGTGATAACACAGCTGCTTTGCAGTAAGGAGACCAGGGTTCACGTCCCAGGTCTCCTCTGCGTAGAGTTTGCATGTTCTCCCCTTGTGTCTGTGTGAGTTTCATCTGGCTGCTCCAGTTTCCTCCCACAGTCCAAAGACACATAGCTGGGTGGATTGGCGTTTCCTAAATTGGCCCCAGAGTGTGTTGGGGTGTGTGTGTGTGTGTGTGTGCTGCGTATGTGACCTGTGATGGACTGATGCCCTGTCCAGGGTCTGTTCCTGCCGTATGCTCTATGTTAGCTGGGATAGGCTCCAGTAGACCCTGTACAGGAATAACAGAGTTAGACAATGATAATAAAAGTAGTATTGGGTTATGTTTCTCACTTTAATAAAGATATCATAAATTTGCATAAATTTACATATTTCACTACTTTAAATTCACATTTGATGTTCATTTCTAATGAAACAAAAAAGCCCGCCTTAAAACTTCAGTGTTCTCTTAAATGAGATTTATATATACACAATATCAAGGTGGTATTCAAGTACATTCTATTGGTTTCAAAAAACAATGCACACATCCATAGAGTATTCAGCAAAAATACATATTTCAGACACACTCTTAAGTCTCCATACACCTGGAACTATATATTTTACCTCTATTAGCACTTCATTAAAAGGATATGAACCACAAAAAGCAGGAATCAATGATCGCTAACACAATATCAGCTATCAGAGCTCCAGGGTTATCACGACCCTAATAAGTTAAAAAAGAAACAAGTATATATTATTCCTCATACTATTAATCAGATATATACAAACAAACACAGCAGCTTGTTATATTAAAATTTAACAGTAAGCACTAGCAAAATTATAATAGCTTATAAACTTGCTACATTTCTTACAGCATGTAAATATATGCTCAGAATCTTAATCTTTGGAATATTTTGATCTGAAAGGAGCCTTCCATACTACGTTTCACTAGGCGGTGCGTTCAAGTGGCTCTAAGTGTTAAGAGTTTTATTTAAGAGGTTGCTGTTTCAGTTCGCTATGTAGCCCTGAATAAGATGCTTACTATGTCAGGGTTTTAGTAACAGAAATATGGAAACAGGTCTTCAGTACCAAACCTGTAAAGAGATTTGTGTTTGCTACATTAGTATGTCTATGTAACTAATATTTAATACAAAAATCATTACAATATTTTCATGATATTAACACATTTTCTAGACAACAAGCTAAAGGTATATTTTTGTAAAATAGAAAATGTAAAAGGGTACTGCAAACACCATTAGATTTAACATTTTCTTCTAAATTGACTGGCACAATCCTTCCTCACCAGTAAAGTAAATTTGTCACACATTTAGTATCCTAGGGGCAGGGCTGGATTAAGACCTTTAGAGGCCTTAAATACTTCAAAGATTGTGGTGTCCCCTTGTGTGTCTAATCCAAAATCTAACACAATAATAAACCATAAAATAAAATTGTTTTTTTAATTAAAAAAAACTTACAGTAAGATGGAAAATTTTTATTTTTGTATACTTTTGCTTTATTTATGTTTGAAAAGTTTTTTTAATTGCAAAGTCAAATGCTCCAAAACTAATCTTATGTAACACATCTTGCTTGTAGACTTAGTAGAGATGAGGCATCCAGCCTGTCTTGTTGCATAGTTGTTCTTTCGGGATTTTTAATATACTTAATACTTATACTTATACTTAATAACTGTGGAAATGAACACTGAGCTGAGCAATTTGCGACCATTAATGTTAAATACATACAAAAGCAAACATCTACATTTGGAAAGGCACCTTCAGTATTGTCTTCTACAATTATTTTATAAAGTTCAGCATGAGTGAATCTTGTTTTCACATTTGCTGTTGCACTGAACTTATGACGCACATATGAGTGAAACTGCTGAGGCTGGAGCCCCGTTTTGTGGAACCTGATTCAGCGGCACCATTTGTTGTTTTGCACCATATAATCCACGGTAATCCGGCAGTGGAAAATATCTGTGGTGGCCCCCTACCCTTGATACCTTAATCACATGCTTGTTTTGCTTAATGGTTAACCCAGCCCTGTCTAAGGGTTGGTGTGACAAGTGAATAGTTTTTCATTATCAAATTATCTTTTGCGTAAAACAAAAAAAAAAAATCTTACAATAAAAATCTAGGCTCACAAAAAGAACCTAAAAGGATGAGTTTTAATTCAACAATAAACACAGTAGAGCACTAATATTACTATTTAATTTAATATTGTTTTTTTGTATCAGTATACTGCTGCTGGATTATGTGAATTTCCCCTTGGGATTAATAAAGTATCTATCTATCTATCTGTCTAGAGTTACCTTTTAAAAATGTAAAACAGTTACACACTAAGGCATCATAAACAAGGGCTTTTATGAAAAGTTAAAATAAATATTTCAGATTTACCCCATTTATTCTTAATATTCCTTCCACAGCTGCAAAGACAAAATATAGGACCCCCAATCCAACAACTCTGTGCATAACCATCCCTAATCGAGGTCTGCTGAAAAACAAAACCAACAGGATTTGTATGCAGCCTTTTATTTTATGCAATACTAAAACTGAATCTATTACTTAAATTTAAAGACAGTTTTTTGTATATACATATATATAATTAAGGTAAAAAGTAAAAAAAGTATATTACTTGTGGCAAACAAATATATCTATAAGTTATAAATGAAAAATACTAAATAAAAAAAGTTACATTTTAACTTTTCTAAATGAAGGAATCGCAGTTGCAACTAGGAGTGGGTAATAACCTGGATGGTCTAGTATGCTGGACAAAATACTTTTTATGGTATGGATTTGTGTTTACAGATATGTGAAAAATTAGTGGAAAACGTGCTAAAACAAACATAAAACAAATGGTTACAATACATGTGCATGTGTGTAAGGACAAAGAAAAGGAAAATGTGATTTTATGACAGTTTACTTGTGTCTTAAAGGAGATGTCTTGGTGTGAACTGGGTGTAACAAGCGAATTTAAGAATGTTGCCAAGAGTGATGTGTGGTAATCCAGTCAAGGGGGATGCACAAACCAGTTTGTTTCTTCGTGCCGGTCCCAAGCCCATATAAACAGGGAGGGTTACGTCAGGAAGGGCATCCGGAATAAAATTTTGCCAAATCAATATGCGGACAATACAAATTTCCATACCGGATTGGTCGAGCCCCTGGTTAACAACGACCGCCACCAGTAGTGTTAGCCAACAGGGTGCTGGCAGAAATTGGGCTTCTGTTGGCCGAAGAAGAAGAGGGGGGAGAAGTGTCAGGATGCAGGAGGAGAGGAGGAAGGTAAAAAGAGTGGAACTGAGGGTAGCAACTTTTAATGCTGGCAGTATGACTGGTAAGGGGAGAGAGTTAGCAGATATGATGGAGAGAAGGAAGGTTGATATATTGTGCATTTAAGAAGCTAAATGGAAGGGGAGTAAGGCCAGGTGGATCATAGGTGGATTTAAATTGTTCTATCATGGTGTGGATAGGAGGAAGAAATGGAGTAGGGGTTATTCTGAAGGAACAGTATGGCAAGACTGTTTTGGAGGTGAAAAGATTGTCAGACAGAGTAATGATTATGAAGCTGGAAATTGGAGGTGTGATGATGAATGTTGTTAGTGCATATGCACCTCAAGTTGGGTGTGCAATGGATGAGAAAGAAGATTTTTGGAGTGAGTTGGATGAAGTGATGAACAGTGTACCTAAGGAACAGAAAGTGGTGATAGGACCGGATTTCAATTGACATGTTGGTGAAAGGAACAGTGGAGACGAGGAGGTGATGGGCAGGTATGGTGTCAAGAAGAGGAACGAAGAAGGTCAGAGAATAGTAGATTTTGGCAAAAGGATGGACATGGCTGTGGTAAATATGTATTTTAAGAAGAGGGAGAAACATAGGGTTACATACAAGAGTGGAGGAAGATGCACACAGGTGGATTACATCCTATAGTGGTGGCAGGGGAAAGTGTAGCTGAACAGCATAGGATGGTGGTCTGTAGGATGACAATGGAGATGAAGAAGAGAATGAGAGCAGAGCCAAGGATCAAATGGTGGAAGCTTAAAAAGGAAGACTGCAAGGATGAGTTTAGGGAGAAGGTGAGACAGGCACTGGGTGGGAGTGAAGAATTACCAGACAGTTGGGTAACTACAGCAGATGTAGTAAGGGTAACAGCAAGAAGGGTGCTTTGCGTGCCATTTGGAAAGAGGAAGGAGGAAAAGGAAACTTGGTGGTAGAATGGGGAAGTGCAGGCGAGTATACAGAGGAAAAGGATGGTGAAGAAGAAGTGGGATAGTCAGAGAAATGCAGAAAGTACACAAGAGTACAAGGAGATATGGCACAAGATGAAGACAGAGATGGTGAAGGCTAAAGAAAAGGTGTATGATGAGTTGTGTGAGAGGTTGGACACTAAGGAGGGACAAAAGGACCTGAACCAATTGGCTAGACAGAGGGACCGAGCTGGGAAACATGTGCAGCAGGTTAGGGTGATAAAGGATAAAGATGGAAACATACTTGCAAGCAAGGAAAGCGTATTGAGCAGATGGAAAGAGTACTTTGAGAGGCTGATGAATGAAGAGAGCGAGAGAGAAAAGAGGTTGGATGATGTGAAGATAGTGAATCAGGAAGTGCATGGATTAGCAAGGAGGAAGTAAGGACAGCTATGAAGAGGATGAAGAACGGAAAAGCCGTTGGTCCAGATGACATACCTGTGGAAGCATGGAGGTGTATAGGAGTGGAGATTTTAACCAGATTGTTTAATGGAATCTTGGAAACTGAGAGGATGCCTGAGGAGTGGAGAAGAAGTGTACTGCTGCCGATATTTAAGAATAAGGGGGATAAAATTGATGAGCCACAGCATAAAGTTATGGGAAAGAGCAGTGGAAGCTAGGTTAAGAAGCGAGGTGATGATTAGTGAGCAGCAGTATGGTTTCATGCCAAGAAACAGCACCAAAGATGCGATGTTTGCTCTGAGGATGTTGATGGAGAGGTTTAGAGAAGGCGAAAAGGAGTTGCATTGCGTCCTTGTGGACCTGGAGAAAGCATATGACAGGGTGCCTGGAGAGGAGCTGTGGTATTGTATGAGGAAGTCGGGAGTGGCAGAGAAGTACGTAAGAGTTGTACAGGATATGCACGAGGGAAGTGTGACCGTGGTCATGTCTGTGGTAGGAGTGACGGATGCATTCAAGGTGAAGGTGGAATTACATCAGGGATCGGCTCTGAGCCCTTTCTTATTTGCAATGGTGATGGTTGGCAGACGAGATTAGACAGGAGTCCCCGTGGACTATGATGTTTGCTGATGACATTGTGATCTGTAGCGATAGTAAAAAGCAGGTTGAGGAGACCCTGGAAAGGTGGAGATATGCTCTAAAGAGGAGAGGAATGAAGGTCAGTATGAACAAGACAGAATACATGTGTGTAAATGAGGGGGAGGTCAGTGGAATGGTGAAGATGCAAGGAGTAGAGTTGGCGAAGGTGGATGATTTTAAATACTTGGGATCAACAGTACAGAGTAACAGGGATTGTGGAAGAGAGGTGAAGAAGAGAGTGCAGGCAGGGTGCAGTGGGTGGAAAAGAATGGCAGGAGTGATTTGTGACAGACGGATATCAGCCAGAGTGAAAGGGAAGGTCTACAGGACGGTAGTGAGACCAGCTATGTTATATGGGTTGGAGACGGTGGCACTGACCAGACAGGAGGAGACAGAGCTGGAGGTAGCAGAAATAAAGATGCTAAGAATTGCATTGGGTGTGATGAGGATGGACAGGATTAAAAATGAGGACATTAGAGGGTCAGCTCAAATTGGCTGGTTGGGAGACAAAGCCAGAGAGGCGAGATTAGGCTGGTTTGGACATGTGCAGAGGAGAGATGTTGGGTATATTGGGAGAAGAATGCTAAGGATAGAGCTGCCAGGCAAGAGAAAAAGAGGAAGGCCTAAGAGAAGGTTTGTGGATGTGGTGAGAGAGGACATGCAGGTGATGGGTGTAACAGAACAAGATGACGAGGACAGAAAGATATGGAAGAAGATGATCCACTTTGGCAACCCCTAACGGAAGCAGCCGAAAGAAGAAGAAGCCAAGAGTGATATGTGGTTTATCCAGATTGATATTTCATTGATAATGTATTTTGTGTTTAATTAAAAAAAAATAAAACAAACTGGCATACAGTATAATTCAAACTAATAAGTACACAGCAGATACAGCCATATACAAACATAAAAGAAAAAAAAAAAGAAATCAACATTTAGCCCTGCTCATAAAATCAGCAGCAATATGGATAGACAGCCCCATCTAACATATTTTTTTATTAAATGTGATAAAACAGCTAATAGTGTAAGAGAGTTAATCACGGGCCCATTGTGCTTATTTTAAAATTATATTAATTAAATCTTGCCATGTGTTGAAAAACTTGTAAACATATCCTCTTAAAGAGTAAGAGATTTCTTCCAGAATAAGAAAAGTCTGCATATCAGTTTCTCATTGTTACAAAGAGTAAACTGGGATTTTTTCCAGTTCATCAAAATAATATGCAGTATAGAATATTACAACTGATTTCTCTTTGCAGCCTTTAATCCCATCTGGTGGTACCACCAAGTATACCATTCATGCATTACGAATGATTTTAAATCCTTATCATAAAGCTGTTTAATCTACTTAATAAAATGAATCAATACAAAACATAACCACATAACTGAAGAGTTTTTTTTACCCACCAGCAAGTTAAGCCAAACCAATGCAATCGGAAATGTCCAGACTGTTAGATATTCAACTATGAAAAATTAATCTATTAACAGAATGTCCAGTCCTCACAAGGAGAACAACATGTTGCTATGATGTCGGCTATACGGTCGGCTTGGCAAATTATTCAAGGCACACAAGCCCAAAGCCATTTTCACAATCATACAAATCTTTGGCAAATTAAAAAGTACTGTTATCTGCACAGACTTGTCTTTCTCTGGTGCTGTAATACATAAAGATCCCCAAATTTCTCCTTGCAATAACTTACAAAAAAAAAGTGGTCTCTTAATGGAAATTAAACAATTAAAGTACCAGGTGAACAATTAGAAGATTTCAAAGATTACGTTTATGCTAATTAGTGTGCATTATAAGCCAAAAATCTTAGTAGTGTTACAGACACCAAACCAAAAAAAACACACACACATAAATAAAAGAAAGAAAACAACACTCACTTGACTATTCCATATCCTAAGCTAACAATGATGACAAGCAGTCGAGCAATGGTTCTCTTCAGGGAAGAAATCAGCTCAGCAAAAATCAACAAACCTTTAGCTAAAGAAAAATTAAAGTGTAAATGGTAACAAAAAAAAAAAAAAAAAAAAACTTAAATTCCAAATTTGAAAGTTGACAAAACATTCCGTGAGTTCATTCATGAGAAAAGTTGTGCACAACTATTTAATTTATTCATCAAGCATATACTGTAATACTTACAGGCACATTATATTAAAGTTGCATTATGAAAATGTAATAGTATTTTATTAAAAGGCATGAAACATACATTGATAAACTACATACACACACTACCAGCTAAAACATTTAGAACACCTCCGTTTTTCTGGTTTTACTTCAAATATAATCAGCTGAAATGCAATGAATGACCTAAAATGTTGAACAATTAAGCAGTAAAATGCCAGAGGTTTTAATTTAAAGTTTTAGTTTAGCACAAACTAAAAAAAGGACATTTCAGAATATTACAAATGGGCCTTCTTAATAGGTTACAAGCTACAGATGTTCTGCAACAATTAAAGTAAATTAAGCCTTGTAAGTTAAAGCAAACAATTTGCACAGGTGTCCCAACTTCTGTCAATTACTTAAAACCTCTCTGTCTTAAAGCAGAGTTGGAACAGACTGTGTCACTACACCCTCTGAAGTAATACTTGTACAATATTACAATAATTAGAAAGTTGTAAATTCTATTGACAATGGCAAGAAAATGTCAATTAACAAATGAACTGAAACTGAAAAAACTGAGTTTTTTTTATATATATACTACTTTTGACTTGTAGCATATATACAGTTAGGTCCATAAATATTTGGACAGAGACAACTTTTTTCTAATTTTGGTTCTGTACATTACCACAATGAATTTTAAATGAAACAACTCAGATGCAGTTGAAGTGCAGACTTTCAGCTTTAATTCAGTGGGTTGAACAAAAAGATTGCATAAAAATGTGAGCCAACTAAAGCATTTTTTTAACACAATCCCTTCATTTCAGGGGCTCAAAAGTAATTGGACAAATTAAATAACTGGAAATAAAATGTTCATTTCTAATACTTGGTTGAAAACCCTTTACTGGCAATGACAACCTGAAGTCTTGAACTCATGGGCGTCACCAGATGCTGGGTTTCCACCTTTTTAATACTCTGCCATTCCTTTACTGCAGCGGCTTTCAGTTGCTGTTTGTTTGTGGGCCTTTCTGTCCGAAGTTTAGTCTTCAACAAGTGAAATGCATGTTCATTTGGGTTAAGATCAGGTGACTGACTTGGCCATTCAAGAATTTTCCACTTCTTTGCTTCAATAAACTCCTGGGTTGCTTTGGCTGTATGTTTTGGGTCATTGTCCATCTGTATCATGAAATGCCGCCCAATCAATTTGACTGCATTTAGCTGGATTTGAGCAGACAGTATGTCTCTGAACACCTCAGAATTCATTCGGCTGCTTCTGTCCTGTGTCACATCATCAATAAACACTAGTGTCCCAGTGCCACTGGCAGCCATGCACGTCCAAGCCATCACACTGCCTCCATCGTGTTTTACAGATGCTGTGGTATGCTTTGTATAATGAGCTGTTCCACGCCAACTTTTTTTTTTGCCATCATTCTGGTAGAGGTTGATCTTGGTTTCATCTGTCCAATTTAGCCTTTCTATTCTTGAGGCTTATGAGTGGCTTGCACCTTGCAGTGCACCCTCTGTATTTACTTTCATGCAGTTTTCTCTTTATGGTAGACTTGGATATCGATACACCTACCCCCCGGAGAGTGTTGTTCACTTGGTTGGCTGTTGTGAAGGGGTTTCTCTTCCCCATGGAAATGATTCTGTGATCATCCACCACTGTTGTCTTCTGTGGACGTCCAGGTCTTTTTGCGTTGCTGAGTTCACCAGTGCTTGCTTTCTTTCTCAGGATGTACCAAACTGTAGATTTTGCCACTCGTAATATTGTAGCAATTTCTCGGATGGGTTTTTTCTGTTTTCGCAGCTTAAGGATGGCTTCTTTCACCTGCATGGAGAGCTCCTTTGACCGCATGTTGTCTGTTCACAGCAAAATCTTCCACATGTAAGCACCACACCTCAAATCAACTCCAGGCCTTTTATCTGCTTAACTGATAATGACATAACGACGGACTTGAACACACCTGCCCATGAAATAGCCTTTGAGTCAATTGTTCAATTACTTTTGAGCCCCTGATAAGAAGGAATTGTGTTAAAAAAATGATTTAGTTGCCTCACATGTTAATGCAATCTTTTTGTTCACCCCACTGAATTAAAGCTGAAAGTCTGCACTTCAACTGCATCTGAGTTGTTTCATTTAAAATTCATTATGGTAATGTACAGAACCAAAATGAGAAAAAAAGTTGTCTCTGTCCAAATATTTATGGACCTAACTGTGTGTGTGTGTGTGTATAATATATATACTGTATAAATAAAATGTATACTGTATATTTATATATATATATATATATATATATATATATATATATATATATATATATATATATATATACAATATACTGCATATATATAAAAAAATCAGAGTGTTTAAAGCACTTACTGGCTGATCCGGTAATGTTAATGTTTTGAAATTCCGCACAAAACACAGCTTTCTCCAGCATTCCCAGAAAAATTACAGCAGCAATCCAGAACTGTATTCTGAGTAGGTCTTTCCAGTAGCATGCTGACCAGATAAACCACAGCAGGCCATAAAGGATGTACACAATGCACATCACCATGTAAAACTATTAATCCAAAAAAAAAAAGCTTTTTAAAACATGGTTATTTCACCAATTTTATGTATACTTGTAATTTGTCTATGCATTTTTGAAAACCTGCATTGCCCAATATATAGCGGTGGGGAGTGGGATCTAACTTGAGCACAAAACAAAAACCAACCCTAAAATGAACTTCATTAATCTTGGGGGCCCTCACAAATACAATCACACACTTCCAAACGGGGCCTAAACACCATCATATTTGGGATGTAGTGGAAAACCAAATATACAATAGGTGATCTGGCACTGTAGCATTCATTTTAAAATGTGTGGATCCCTGCTGTTCTTCATTGAAAATCACCTTAGGTTGCATGGAAAGATTTGAAGGAATAAGCATCAATAACTGAAATAATATTGCTACTGAAAAAAATACACATTCAATAGGAATAAAAATAATAAATGGTCATGTGACATGTTTCTCTAAAAGCAAAAAAACATGAAATGTATACAGTACCCCATTGTTAACACATAATTTATGTTTGAACTGTGTTCATTAAAACCATACTTGCTTTACAGCTTACAAAATTCAGACAAAAAAAAAAATCATACATGCTTGAGTGCCAGAAATATTTATTGTAATAAAGGCAGCAACAAGCCTGCCAGGAAAAGATTTCATATACTGGTTTAATTTAATATTGTACGGAGTTACTCAGGAGAGTATGTAAACTGTGGTTCTACTAGAAAGAAATGCTAACTACTAACTGTGACAAAACATTCCTTAATCTGCATTTCTGAGTGTGCATGCACACACATCCTCATATGTCCCTCTCCAGATACACACCAGCTCCTCATGTCCTTACATTAAAAAAAGGGAAGCTCTAAAAATATATGGATACTTAGCTATTCCCAGTGTCTCCCAATGAAGATGTATCACGTATTTTATTTTCTCATGCCTCAGTAGTCAATTCAGAGTCACCAATTAACCTTTCAATGTTTTTGGGATGTGGAAAGAAACAGGGATACCAAAAGAAAATTCACACGGACATGGGTAAATATTCAAACTAAAGGGAACCTAACAGAAGGTCAGATGATCCTTCCTTATGCAACAAGCAAGAGAAGGATTACAGCTCACAAGAGTTTAATACATTTCAATAAATGTTACAGTAACTTTTTTTATTGCTTGGGAACTACATAAAGGCATGTGATTATTTTTTGGCCCCACTGAGGGTTAATTCCTCTCTTGTGCCTGATCTGTTGCATCAGACTCTCACTTACCCACATCTCCAAATTAAAATATGAATGTTTATTATTTAATTGTTTCATTATTTATAGATGTGCAATGAAATAAAAATATTCTAAAGTGGAATATCCATCCATCCATTATCCAACCCATTATATCCTAACTACAGGTTCACAGGGGTCTGCTGGAGCCAATCCCAGCCAGCAAAGGGTGCCAGCCCACCGCAGGGCACACAAACACAGACACCCCCACCCCCAAGCACACACTAGGGACAATTTTGGATCGCCAATGTCCCTAACCTTCATGTCTTTGGACTGTGGGAAGAAACCGGAGCACATGGGGAGAACATGCAAACTCCACAAAGGGAGAACCCGGGAAGTGAACCCAGGACTCCTTACTGCAAGGCAGCAGCGTTATTACTGCGCCACCATGCCGCCTTAATTCAGCATAGCTAAAGACAAAAAGCATAAACCCAAATAAAAAAAGTGTCATTAATACACAAAATATGAAAAGTGGCAAATAATGCTAAACACTGTAGAACCAAACTAAGAAAAACTTCTTACAATTAGAAGTGGCCATTCAGTGACTGATATGTATCCATGACTTCCCTTCATGACAACATGTGCTACAAAACAACATGTTCACAATTTAATTAATGTCGAACAGTTTTACTACACATCTAAAATGACAAAGATTGAACACATTTACACAGTAAGCATTGCAGGCACAAGGTACAAGTTAAAATTGGTACTTGAATTTTTTTTTTTTGAAAGTTATGGTCTCCATAGATAACTAATAAAAGTACAGTCTGTATACCTCTACCATAAAATTTTTAGATTAAATGCTTTCAGTTTGACTGCTACATACAAATATGACAAAATAAGCCATTTCGCTGCAGTACCACTAGATATACTCCCTATTTCAGAAATATTTTTTAAGTAGCCAGCAAAAGACTTGCCTGTAAGATTCCAACGCGCTTGTTCTTTGTGGACTTTAAAAGAAAGGAGAAAGAGATATGGGCCATCTCTCCATGTTTTTGCCAGGGTATCATACTACATGAGGAGAAGAATAAAAAATGCATTCTCTTTCTCAGTTGTATTAATAAATAAAACAAATGTCTAATACTATTATAAACTTAGGTTTTGGTTGCATGCCGGTTGAACATTCGGCAAGTAAGAATTTATATTGCTACAACTACTAAATATTAATCATCAAAGATTACTAGATCATTACTACAAATTGTTATTAGAAATCCATTTTAATATATGCCAGTATTTTTTGTCTCTTAAAAACCAAACAAATATTTCCAATATGCCAAAGAATAAATGAAAAACACAAAATAAGGTTCTGCAACACTAGTATCATTTTGCTAACTTTAACATTAAACATTACCCGAACATTACTATGAAAATCCTTGTAAGTTCCCCTTTTACGTCTTGAAGATTCTTTTACCTTTAGGGAAAAAAAAAAACACACATAAGATGAAACAACTGGTTGTAGTTTTGACATTTCTGTCTTAATCATTTGATTTGTCAATTTTACAAAGCCCTCTCAGATGGAAATGATTCACATTTAATTAATAAAATTCAAGTAATATATATTTAATTATCTAACAAGTGAAAATGAATGCAACTCTTACTGTATCTGTGCATATAAATGTTAGAATATAAAGATTCTGAGCCTTACAAAATTGGATAAGCAAAGTACAGTATACAATTTAAGTAAATGCAAGTTTTAGAACAAAGAAAGAGTTATGGCAGGGTAGGGGAGTATGTGGAGTATTCATTAAACTTACTAGTAACTGCAGTGTTTAACTCTTTCCATAAAGAAAGATGTGTCATGGAACCTCACAAATTCAAGGCTCTTACAAACATAGCGTGGGGAAAAATGATTTCTGAAAATGCAAGAACAGCTTTCCAAAATCAGGTGATTTGAAAAGAAACTTTATTAATGTGCGAGTATAGTAGAGGCACAACACAGTCACAGAGTGCAGACAATATTGGTGGAAATCCTCTTTAATAAAACCCTTGTGTGCGTCCAGGTGTCCGTGTGTGTGTGTGTGTCTTCTGGTGAAGTGCATGCGCGGGGCCACACAGCACGTGTTCAGTCTCTTCCTGTGCATTCCCTGTGCAGAGAGAGAGAGAGACAGATACACACACAGACGCGAGCGAGTCACTCACACACAGGCAGGCGCTGCAGTCCACACACACACACAGGTAGGCGCGCGCGCGTCACACACACGCGACACACACACACACACACACACACACACACAGGCGTGCGCGTGCATTGTTGCAATGTTACTTTTCTTGGTTGTTTATTAAATTACAGATTTTTCAAATGTTCATTTTTTCCCCTGTGCTTAAAACTCATTAAAAAAAAGAGTTTTTAGCGAGCGGGTCATAAGACTATAGCAAATTCTTTCAGTGTTAGTTTTCTCTGTTGTTCAAGGTTTTCTTAGTGTTATTCAATGTTTTACATTTAGTTTACTATTACGCTGTGCTTTCTATGGTATAGTTAACTATATTTGTGCTTAAAAACTTAAAAAAAAATATATTTACATACAGTTCATAGGTCTGGAAAGGATTAATTGTATTTACATACAATCCTATGGGGGAAATGACTTCGGTTCACGACCAAATCGGGTTACAACCAGAGTTTTGGAACGAATTATGGTGTGAGCCGAGGTTCCACTGTATTACTGTCCGACAAAATTACAGGCATTTTACGGAAATACAAACCAGTATTACTGAGAGAGAAAATTAAAGGCACACAATACAGTGACACATATTACAGCCACATACAAGGTCCCTTGCCATTTAATATAGACTGTTCATACAAATGTTTATGTACTACTGTTCTAGCGCCCGTTATTGTAATGGGCTTAATGTCTAGTATAAATATAATATACATATGTATGGAGCAAGATGCAAAACCAATGTTAGGATGACTGTCACAAATGCATAACCTTAAAAAAGTTTCAAACATAACATTTTACCAAAAGTAGCATCTGCATTATCCTCATTAAAAATGGACAGCAATATCTGAAAGCACGTACTCCTATATATAACACAAGCTTAGAAATTTCATACATTTGACTCTACAGAAGCCATCTATGACATTTATTACTGAACTGCATAAAGTGACATATTCAGTGAAATTTAGAAATTTTAATGTACCATATTCCTTATAAATTAAGAGTTAAAACAGTAACTGCAAGTATGTTTTCCATAAAAGTGAAAAAAAAATCAAATAAGAAGAAGTCCAACTAACAGGCAGATGATTAAATATTTGTAAATATTCAGTTCATCATCCATATGTACATATCAGAATGCTGTGTTCAGTCTAATATTTGTGACACTAGTATATTTTTGAAATAAACAGCTAAACGACTTTTATATTCAATTTCAGATATGTAACTTGTACAAGAAGCTTGGAGAATACATTATAAAGAGAAATTTACAAGTTACAAAATGTACGTTGACTTACTATGTCAAAAGGATTTTGTTCATTTTTATCATTTAGCGATTCATGTTCTTTCTCCTGTTAAATAAAGTAATTATTAAAAGTAATTAAAAATTATTTAAGAGCAGAACAATTATGAAGTGTGGTGATAGACAGCAATGTCACCTGTAGTTTAAATTTAATTAAATTCATTCCAACAATGCCTGTGTAGGACAGTGATATCTACAATGTCGGTCTCAGAGACAAACTGTACAGTTCAAGCAAGGTATTAGCAATATTTAAAAAGTGCTTGTTTTATAATTATTCAGAAATATTTCTGCAGCTGTTCCCCAGGTTGTAGGTCCCTGGTTTAAAACTATTTTCAAATATTAATCAGCAAAAGCGAAAGTCACCTTTTCATCAATGAGTGGTGGTAACACAGAACGAGGCAACAAGGTACTCCTCTGAAATTAAAAAAAAAAGGTGATACTATGATATACAGCATTGATTTTTCAGACAAATCTTTTAATGTCAAAGACAAATAACCATCATTTAAATTATAAAACACATATACTGGCAAGACTGGCAATTGGCAATTATTAAATTTTACTGTGGCCACACCAAAATACTCTGGGATTGAAATACGGTGACCAGTTGGCCCAGGCCATGACAACCGCAACCTTCAAGGGTAACGGTTTCTCCAAAGAGGTTAACTTTCTTGAGGAATGCTAACTTAATGTTTTTACAGCATCTCTTCTATTTTTAATGGGCCATGTCTTAATTATTATGTTAACAGGACATTTAATTGCCATACTTTTGTTTGTGTTATCCAGCGAGGTTTATTTCAGTTTTATTGTTTAACATGAATGAGTATATTCCATGGTTGTATGTATAGTACTTTACTGTTATCATATTATGAATTTTAAGTCATGTGCAAGAGCTCTGAGCCTATACACTGTGATGAATGCTATACAAGAATAAACTGAACTGAATATTATTTTAAATAAGCTGGAATATTTTATAGCACATGTGACAAAAATTAAACATATACCTTTCATTTAAACCAGTAAACTTAGAAAGTTTAACAATTAAACATGTACAAATAAGCTTTTGTATTTTCTGTTTGCCCCTTATTTTACCTACTCAGTATTCTTCAGTGTATATATTTCTGCAAAATGATTCTTAAATAATGAGTATGTGCAGATGTATTGAGTAATTCAAAGAAATCTGAGATGCTGTTATAGAAACTAGTAGACAGAAAAATCTGTTTACTGTACATTTATAATGCATCTAATGAATACAAATTTTTTCTTTAAGGAAAAAAATGCCTTACACACGAGCCAATGCTAAACTAAAACAGGGCACAAAAATTAAGTTTCCCATTGGATTTGTTTGGGGAAAAAAATAAAAAAAAACAAAAGCAGCAACTGGTCTTAAACAGGTTCCAGAATTAAAGCAGACGGCATATGTGCACTACTCTAAGTAGACTGCAGTACTTTTCTCGTTTCAGACAGGATAAACTGTGGGGTTTTTTTAGCAACTTTAAAATTTAATTTAACGTAACTGAAAAAATACACATTTGAAAAGGTAGTTTTGGTTACTTCCCCACTTCTAATTTTGTTTTCTCTGTGGTTGATAATGTGATGAGGTATTTTTCTCATTTTTGATTAAGAAACTGTCCTTGCACCAGTTAATCATAAAAAATAAAATAATTAATTCTCTTATGTTTATATGGGGCGGCATGGTGGCGCAGTGGGTAGCGCTGCTGCCTCGCAGTTTAGGAGACCTAGGTTCGCTTCCCGGGTCCTCCCTGCACGGAGTTTGCATGTTCTCCCCGTGTCCGCGTGGGTTTCCTCCCACAGTCCAAAGACATGCAGGTTAGGTGCACTGGCGATTCTAAATTGTCCCTAGCGTGTGCTTGGTGTGTGTGTGTGTGCCCTGCAGTGGGCTGGCGCCCTGCCTAGGCTTCGTTTCCTGCCTTGTGCCCTGTGTTGGCTGGGACTGGCTCCCGTGACCTTGTAGTTAGGATATAGCAGGAAGGATGGATGTTTATATGCTTTTGAGCAAGTAGTTGTCTCAAGTTATCTCTGTTCTTACTTTGCTTCAAAAATATATATATATTCTAAAGAAATACTTTTAATCACAATTTTTTTTTTTTTTAAAAACCAACTACGCAACACTTCACAAGAAGAGACACTGTATGATTAATAAGCACACACCAAACTATAAATTAAAATAAATTATTTTATTGACTGGCTTTTTACACCCCATTAATTTATACTTTCTGGGTTAACCATTTAACAGATGTTTGTGGCTTTTGGAAAGTCGCACCTGAAAATTTTTAACAATGTATTACAGAAATAAAATTGTATACTTACATTTAGTATTGGAAACATAAGCTTTTCATCACTGCATTGCACGTTTTCATAGGTTTGCTCAATGTATTCTCCTCTAATTAAAGGGTTTGGGTCAAGTAATTCTCCACGACTTAGCATCGTCTTGTCATACACGTCCTGAAAACAGAAAAAGGGGTATGAACTGTAAATGTAAATTACATGTAAGACACAAATGACTGCACCAAGACTTAACAAAAAACAACATTTAAAGTACTTGATATCTTTCAAAGATTAAAACAATGATTTCAAAGTTAAACGTATTGAAGAAAGAAATTAACGAACATTAACATTTACCTCAATGTTACCATAATCATTGTGACATGGATAATATTTTAGCAGCCATTTGATGGTAAATGTCAATGGTTCTGGACAGCTGAAAGGCCAAACTGTAAAGGAAGATTATGAGAGGAAAAAAAAAAATCATGAATACAAAATAATGCAACACAAAAAGAACAGACTGACAAGTATTTCTAAAAAGATTTATTTATAACTTTTAAATTAATTTAAGTAACAATAAAATAATAATGAAACAATGGTAAATTAAGTAGATAATAAGTAGATAATTTAACACCCCAATACTGGTACCCACAGTAGTCCATATACAGCATTTAACTCTGAACTTGATAAAACATTTTAAAGCTTGATGTGAAGATTTAAAATGGAAGCAAAAATATCCTTGAAACAACTCATTACAATTAGAACATTGAATAAAGTGTTCTCTTTCGTGCTAACCAATACAAAGACATTACAACTAATAGTGAAAAACAAAAAAGTTCCTTAATTAAAATTACACTAATGACTCTCAGTAGCTCATTAAATGTATTACTTTAATAATTGTTTATGCCTTTAAGGCTTGAGGAACAATTAAATTAAAACTAAGCATTTTATAAACCTGCAATCTTTTTGACCAGGATTTCAGTTTGCTTTAACAAAACATATAAAAACGAAACAAACAGAGAATTAACCGAGAGTTAAAGTTAAAATGTAATGGTTATGGCGAGTCAAAAATTCAGTTCAAATATTTCAATAACCTTAGTTTCTTTCCTCCATGATTAAAATGTCTAGCAAAATAAATCAGAGGTATTATGTTTTTGATGTCTTATATAAAACAGACTTTTTTCCCCCACTTTAACACATAATTTAACTTACTTTTAAGCTTAATTTCTGTATTGTTGAAAAGAGATTTTCTTAGCATTATTCGGCTTGATGTCTAAAAGAAAAAAAAAAAATATTATATAAAAAAAAAAAAAAAATGTAACTCAAAATAATATATTGTGCCAGGAGGATGCACATATCGAATGCCAAGTTAATATGGAAAAAAACCTGAAACAACAAACGTCAACTGTGATTTCCTTAACAATATTTATGCACCAAATAGTGTACAATTAACAAATTAATGCAATTTTTCAATTTACTTACTTTTTACATATGGTAATTAATTATAATTACAGGGTGACACACAAAAAGCATCCCTTTCCTGGTTTTAGTAACAGCAGACACAGCCAGGTGAAGCTAGCTGGACAGTTTGACGTCTGTGGCAGAGCGACGGGTGCTGAGAAGGCTCCTGTCAGTCATGGAGAGTCCACTGAACAGGATCATGTCCAGACAGAGGAGCAGCTTCAGCAATAGACTGCTGTCACCATCCTGCTCCACTGACAGACTGAGGAGATCGTTCCTCCCCAACACTATGCAACTCTTCAATTCCACCCAGGTGGGGTAAACGTTAACACTACACAAGATTATAGACAGTTGTACCTGCCTTACACTCTCCACCTTGCATTTTTTAACTTGCACTGCGCTTTTATTGCTCTTTAATTAATATTGTTTTTTTATCAGTATGCTGCTGCTGGTGTATGTGAATTTCCCCTTGGGATTAATAAAGTATCTATCTATCTAACTAGAAGGCCTTGTGCACATTTTGTTAGTTCTGTCAAATTCATCGGAGCAGCTCATTCCAGTTGCGGAGCTGTATGCTTGCACAGAGTCCTTCACGTTAATGCGTAAAGGATTCTTAAAAAAATATCCCCATTGGGGGTATGGCTGCGAAATGCATAATTCAGCAACTGGTGAAAAAAGTGGAACAGTACCGCTTCTGTGAGCAACGCATCGAAACCAAGAACCCATCCAAATACCAGAGGTTGACAGCAACATGGAAAATTGAATAAAAAGAAGTCCTCACAAGTAGATGATCACAACAGACAGGGTGTGTCATTAAGGTCACGTCAAGTGTGTCCTCCATGATTTATAGGCTTAACTTCATTCCTCACCTGCTATTAACTCAATTTTCAGTAAACTTAATTTAAGTGTCTACTGATTTTTTTTGTTTTAATTCTAGAAAAACCTAATTATGTAGAATCTAACTGCATATAATCTTTCAAAGTATCAAAGATTTCAATTAAGAGATGTTTAAAAAAATTATTTCTTGATTTATCCACATTGCAGATGAAATGCTGGTGCTTAGAACTTTGCTAAAGTAATGTGGAGGAGAGGTGGTGAGGCCTAACCCAAACAGATGACGTGCAAGCGGATGCAGCAGATTGCAGGCCCACCCACGGCATTGCAAATGCCAGTTAAGCTAACCTGAACATCTTTCATGATGTGGGAAGAAAACAGGAATGCCCACAGGAAAACCCACACAGACAAGGAGAAAATGTGCAAAATCCACATGTACATTGACAATAAATCCAGGGCTCTTGATTTAGATTCAGAAAACAACCTCGCTAACCACTGTGTTTGTATTTTTTAATCTGAAATTAAAAGTTTGAAATAATGAACATAAACATGCATACATTTTATTTGCATACATTGGAAAATTTATTTATAACAAATACTATATACTAGCCAACCCGCGGCATACCATACACCGCCTAATCAGGCCGGTTTTTTAATGATTTTTAAGCAGAGGGAGAAAATTAACATTTGAAAAATCGGTAATGTAATAAATCAGCAAGAAAAGCAACATTGGAACAATGCACGGAATGAACCAACACACAATCGTCCGTGACTGAAAACTGGCGGACCCCCATCGCGCCCTGCCTGCTCATGTGCCCACCTCCAACTTGTCACTTGAGTCGCCGTCTTTACGTAGTCCAGATGTACCTGTGAGTGACGTAGACTTTTCATTGCTCTGTGCGGTTTTGGCAGCTTTTCTATATATAATCCACCCAGACACCCGATCACGGTAGTAGCGTGAATTGCTGTATGTAGCGTGTAAAACAGTTTGCTATGGTGCACGCGGTCGAGCATCGTTACCGAAAACTCGGTTTTTAAAGACTGCTTACTTCATTGTGTTTTAACCTCAGTTGTAAAATTGTTTTAAGGATCCCATGGGATACCCCTCGCAAACCATTTTACACGCTGCATATGGCGATTCACCTCCGCGAGAGACATGCCTCTATGAACAGTCAATGTGGCTCGGAGGTTCACGTGGCCTTTACGACAGACGAATATAAATGACGCCGTTTTTTCTGTGTCGTCGCGTCCGAGTTGGTGGGCGTGGCTCTGAGAGTTGTCGTCATATCCAATGGTCTTGGAGTCGTTGGCCGTGGCTCATTCCTGCGTGTGCCATAGGTGTCTTACTTGTCGGCGGCTTAGTGAATCTGCTTTCCATGGGTGTCTTGCCTTAGTGAATTATATATATATATATATAGATAGATGATCAGAGGTTGGGTCTTCTGAAATTATTAATTAGACAGCAGAATTAGAGTATTATTAAATCTCTGCCCTTCAATTAAATTAACATCTTATTGAGGGGCCAGTTAATATGAAAGGAGAATTCTACCTGAAAGGAGGATACCGGGTGACAAGTATGTCTCTCCTTACGGCACAATAGATGCACGATATCAAGTGAAATGGGGAATTTACATGAATACTTCATTCCAGCAGTACTAAAGCATCACCAAAATTCACCAAGCCAGTATTTAAGAATATATATCTGAAAGCAGTTTGTGTTTTTCGTGATTTTTTTTTTTAAACCATTCATGTTTAACTACACCAAAGTAAAATAATCTTTAGAAAAGATGCAAATTAAAAAAAATGCAATTCAATAGCAGTCACACTGTCATTATTCCCGCATGCAACCACCTATATGTTCACTTTCACATAAATCAGTGTGGGAAACTGTCCATTATCCTCTTCTTGAATCTGTTGCTCACTCTTCTACAAACATGATAGGGATTTGGTAAGGCTACAGAATGGACACATGGAATACCCAGCCATTTCTAAACCCTCTTTTTTCATTACAAAGTTGCAATGAGTCAAAGCCTATTTAGCAATGCTGTGCACAATGGAGAAATGAGCCCCTGAAGGTCTACCCAACCAACGCACTGCAAAGACACATTCCTTTCTTTTTATATATATATATCATTAAAAAACTGATATAATTTCTTGTATTAAGAATTTACTACTTTTCACATATCTCTTGGAGTCAGAGCGCAGTATTAGCCAATCAATAGCAACCCTGGAGCAATTGCAGGTTATGGGCCTTGTACAAGAGTTGCATCCCCTTTGGCAACCACAGGATTCTAACCGGCAACCTTCTAGGTACCGGCGCACAGCTTTAGCACCAGAGCCATCACTCCACCTAAGGCAAATTCAGAGATGTGGGTTTACTTACCTTGCAAGGTGTTTTTTTTTTTTTTTTTCTGTGAGGAAATTGGAGAAGACAGACAAAAGTGATGGATAAGTTGGGAAATCGATACCTGACAGTCAAATTTCAAACATTGAAGATCTCAAATGCATTACAAGCTCCAAATAACTTAACATGTCCTTCTATTCTGAATAAGGCCTAAGTGAACTGAAAGGTGAATTGAACCACCTTACATGTATTTGAGAGGTTGTCAAATGGATTGAAAGATAATTCAAGACTTATGAAAATGCAACTACAACGTGTTCAATTGCATTTAAAATGGCACACATGTTTTTGCATATCACAATTGAACTCCATCTACTGAACAACAGGAAAGGCACTGCCAGGTATTTTCAAGTCTTCTGTCATTTTTTTTTGATATGTTAAATTACTTCAGACAGATAATAATATTGGTATGAGAGAACATTAATACAAAAAGTGACCAAAACTTGAAATACACAGAGGGTAACATACAGAGAACGTTAGGCAGAGATGTCCAGATAGATTAGATAGAAAAATTTGTTATGAATGAATTGAAAGCCTCCTAAGAACGGATGGCAATTTATTAATTAAAAAATATAAATCAGAAAGAAGTTTAGTAGACCTAAATTTGAACACTTCGGTCATATTTTACTAAATGCTGTATATAACAGATTTCTATTCATAAATGCTTAATAGCTTGTTTGAAAGGTCGTTTTGTTATCTATTATTTTAAAGCCATCAATGTACAATACATAAAAAATTAGAAGGCAAGCATCTGTGATCCAGACACAATTTGTATGCATTTGTGTGTTCTCACATTTCTCTTTACACTTTAAGTTGGTTTTGGCGCTTTCTTAACTGCTTAGCCTGCTGCTGATGCACTCCTGTATGTGAATATTCCAGGTGATAATAAAAAAAATTATGCTGAGCTCTTTAGAAATGTTTTCCTTGTGGCATACGTGGCACATTAAAGGCGTCACTTGCAGCCCCCTTATGTGCTGCAGTTTGTGCTCAATAAAATCAGCCGCCTTCTGATCGTTTACTGGAGGCGAGCGATTTGCCACCCCTGCCCAACCCACCGGCACTCACATCCGATCCGCCTGGACCGCAAGCATTTGGGTCCAAAGTGTCGCCGATTTAAAATCGCGTCTCTCCGATACAAAATTCAGCTCCGGTCGGGTACCATTTGCTAGGCCTTGTAATTCGTCAGAGCAGCGAGCCACAGTAATTGAATGTCGGCGGCAGGACTCGTGCTGCCGGCGTGTAAGCTTTTCCCCAGCCCAGTCGCTTTAATCACGTCACGCCCTCTTTTTTTCCCAAGCTAAAGCGCTAGCTACTCACGTTGTTGACTGTGATTGTCCATTCTCCCGGTTCTGGCACGCCTGACACCGCCGGATAAAGTATGCAAGATAACAAGCATAAGAATTCCAGTGACGATTTCCAGCCCGGACGTACTGGCGAAGGAGCCATGTTTGACAACCCAGCACTGCCCTCTCCAGCACCTCACCTGTCTCGAGGTGACGTCAACACCTCACCTGAGTACAGGAAGGACGAGGCTGTCCAGCCCCGCCCATCAAAAGACACACGGTCCGGTTAGCAGCCGTTCGCACGGGGAGCGCCTAGCGCATGTGCTGTATATACTTTGTGCTGTATGCACATTCGCCCCCTTCCTGACTTCCTACATCACTGCAAAGTATTAAAGCGTATTAGGGCCACGATGAACAAAAATATGGACACAGTGAACAAAAAAATGATCTAAATGTCGAAATTAAAGTCGACATGTTGACTTTATTCGCGACATTTTCATTTTATTCTCATCATTTATGTCGAGATTAAAGTCGACATGTCCACTTTATTCTAGTAGTTTATTTTGTCAGTAGAATGTCGCAAACTAAACTTCATCTGAAAATGAATGTTTAATTTACTAGATTTTCTCAAACCCCGTCATAAATTCATGTAGCACATTAAATGCTTTATATTAAGTGTTCCCCGACCCAGTTGTTAATCTCTATGCGCTTCTTAAACTGACTTCCTCTTGCACTGAGAGGCGCACACAGCGATCGCCGCACGTTGACTTCATGATATTCCTGCTCTATGAACATTCAGAATACTAAGATAAATACTTGATATCTTCTTCACGATGAAATGCATTAAAGCGCATGTATTAAACATGGATGGCGAGAGGCACGGTGGCGTGGCTGTACAGTGCTGCTCCCTTGCATTATGGGGTCCCCAGGTGTATGTTCAGTGTTGAGAACTTTATGGCAGGTGTGACGAGGGTCCAAAAAACTGGATATATGAATGGGTATCGCACTGGTTTAACTGGAATATCGTGTAAATGTAGGGTTCGTGATGTGGTGGTCTTAGACACGAACGCAGAATTCTTCTGAGCGGGCTTTCTTTATTCCATGCGTGCTGTCTCTATCTGACGTACCTCCAGTTCCTATCCTTGCTTTTTCTTTCTGCACATAACGAATCACCACACGATAAACGTCTTTGTGAAATTAAAACAGGTTATAAACTTAGACCTCAGAGTTTTCGGGACTTAAAATGTATTAAAGCACGTGGGGACACGGTGGCGTGGTTGTTGCACTGCTGCTTCGCTATGGAGGAATATTGAATTTGCATGTTTTTCTGGTGGGTCTACTCGGCGTGCTTTAGTTTCCTTTCAAAGACATGTAGGATGTGGGGTTTTGTTATGTATTATTGACCCTGCTACTTAATGTGTTGCAAGTATTCACCCTGCGATGTGTTGGCGCCTCATTCAGGATTTACTCCTGCCTCGCACAAGATACTTGCTGGGATGGGCACAACCCTGAATGGATGGCATAATTAAACATGTATAATGAAGATTTTTTTTTTTAATTTCTGAAAACTTCATCCTAGCAAGCACCTGCCCCCACATGCTTTAATAATTTAAAGTTCTGAAAACTCTGAGGTCTAAGTTTATAACTTGTTTTAATTTCACAAAGACGTTTATCTTGTGGTGATTGGTTTTGTGCGGAAAGAAAAAGGAAGGAAAGGAACTGGAGGTTTAGTACGTCAGACAGAGACAGCACGCATACAATAAAGAAAGCCCACTCAGAAGAACATCCATTGAATTCTGCGTTCGTGCCTCCGACCACCACATCACGAACCCAACATTTACACGATATTCCAGTTAAACCAGTGCGATACACATCCAATCCAGTTTTTTGGAGCCTCGTCACACCTGCCATAAAGTTCACTACACTGAACATACATCTGCAGGGACCCCTTAATACAAGGGAGCAGCACTACAGCCACGCCACCGTGCCCCCCGCCACCCATGTTTAATACACGCATTAATGCATTTCATCGTGAAGAAGATATCAAGTATTTATCTTAGTATTCTGAATGTTCATAGAGCAGGAATATCATGAAGTCAACGTGCGGCGATCGCTGTGTGCGCCTCTCAGTGCAAGAGGAAGTCAGTTTAAGAAGCGCATAGAGATTAACAACTGGGTCGGGGAACACTTAATATAAAGCATTTAATGTGCTACATGAATTTATGACGGGGTTTGAGAAAATCTAGTAAATTAAACATTCATTTTCAGATGAAGTTTAGTTTGCGACATTCTACTGACAAAATTAACTATTAGAATAAGGTGGAAATATCGACTTTAATCTCGACATAAATGACGAGAATAAAGTGGAAATGTCGAGAATAAAGTCAACATGTCGACTTTAATCTCGACATTTAGATTTTCTTTTCTTCATGTGTATTACATCGTACAAATTTGGATCAAGCTGACGTGGTTTATCTTGAGTCGATAAGTACATCCCCTCCTGCCCTGCACTGATAAGGTTGCATTTTAACATCACATTTTGTTCTTTGCATCACCAATTTCATTAGTTTTTCCATCCCATAAAAACGAGACGTTTTACGTATAGTCCATAATTTATAACCAGAGTGTCACCTTATCCAGGCTGAGCTGTGGTCACCTTGACAACGCCAAGTAACTGCGCCTGTAGTACAGGACAAAGGCCCCCTGAGCTTCATCCAATGGCGGCCTTCTCTGTCCTCTAAATTTAGACAGTGTGTAATAGACACTATAAACTTTACACTTCACTATAATCACTAGAGAAATACTTATACTTTTGATTATTTATTAAAAGAAAATAAAAAAATGTACAAATGTCACGAAATATGCAATTACACAATTACCGGAAACAGAAACAGAAACGGAGTAACTCTCCATTCACTTACATTATCAGCGTTAAACATGGTAAATTGGATTGACCCTGACAAGTTAAATTCAGTTTTGACAATGGCAACTAAATGAAAGATTTCATTTATAAAAAACAGAGAGGGAAGCTCATGCCATGTAAAAAAATATTCTCCTGAATCTACTTTTTTTTCTTTTCACAGAAAACATTTCAGACTCCTGAATTCCAGACTGCCCTGCAACTCTGCCTAGGATAAGTGGGTTAGGGAGACGGATGGACGGATGAATGTACTGTACACCTATAACAGAGGTGGCCACATTTGTCTCTCCTGAATGAGGCACATACAAACATATTAGCTTTAATAATAACAAGAACATTTATTTCTGTAACACATTTTCATACGTGGGCGGCATGGTGGCGCAGTGGGTCGCGCTGCTGGCTCGCAGTTAGGAGACTTCCCAGGTCCTCCCTGCGTGGAGTTTGCATGTTCTCCCTGTGTCTGTGTGGGTTTCCTCCGCGTACTCCGGTTTCCGTCCAAAAACATGCAGGTTAGGTGCATTGGCAATTCTAAATTGTCCGTGGTGTGTGTGTGTGTGCACGCGTGCGCCCTGCGGTGGGTTGGCGCCCTGCCCGGGTTTGTTTCCTGCGCCCTGTGCTGGCTGGGATTGGCTCCAGTGGACCTCCGTGACCCTGTAGTTAGGATATAGCGGGTTGGATAATGGATGGATTGATTTTCATACATGGCATGTAGCTTTATAAGATGACAAAGAAAAAAAATTGTAAGAAAAATTTTAATCAACAAATTTGAAATAAATGAGTATATGAAGGAATAAATAAAATTCCAAAAATTGTGATCAAGAATAAATCAATGCCCACTTAAAAGACAAGTTCAGTATTTTTCAAGACAGAGTTAATTTTCACAATCGTGGTATATATTAGTTTGTCAACAACAACAACAACAACATTTATTTATATAGCACATTTTCATACAAACAGTAGCTCAAAGTGCTTTACATATTAAAGAATAGAAAAATGAAAGACACAATTATAAAACAAAATAAATCAACATTAATTAACATCGAATAAGAGTAAGGTTCAATTGCCAGGGGGGACAGAAAAACAAAAAAAACTCCAGGCGGCTGGAGAAAAATAAAATCTGTAGGGATTCCAGACCATGAGACCGCCCAGTCCCCTCTGGGCATTCTACCTAACATAAATGAAACAGTCCTCTTTGGATTTAGGGTTCTCACGGAAGGGCTTGATGATGATGATGGTCACGTAGACTTCTGCCTTTTAATCCGTCCATCATTGTTGGAGCATCATGAAGCTTTGAGTAGGTGGAGGTGGCGCAGGCCACCACCACAAAGAAACCGGAAAAAGAAACAGAAAAGAGAGTAGGGGTCAGTACGATTTTAGAGCCACCATGAATAGTTATTATGAGGAAATTGAACATACAGAGTATCAGGATTAAGTTAAATTACGATTAAAATGAAGTTATAAAAGGCCATGTTAAAGTAATGTGTTTTCAGCAGTGTTTTAAAGTGCTCTACTGTATCAGCCTGGCGAATTCCTATTGGCAGGCTATTCCAGATTTTAGGTGCATAGCAGCAGAAGGCCGCCTCACCACTTCTTTTAAGTTTTGTTCTTGGAATTCTAAGGAGACACTCATTTGAGGATCTGAGGTTACGATTTGGAATATAAGGTGTCAGACATTCCGATATATAAGATGGGGCGAGATTATTTAAGGCTTTATAAACCATAAGCAGAATTTTAAAGTCAATTCTGAATGACACAGGTAACCAGTGTAGTGACATTAAAACTGGAGAAATGTGTTCGATTTTCTTTTCCTAGTTAGGATTCTAGCAGCTGCATTCTGCACTAGTTGCAAACGATTTATATCTTTTTTGGGTAGTCCTGAGAGGAGTGCGTTACAGTAATCTAGTCGACTGAAAACAAACCGTGAACTAATTTCTCAGCATCTTTCAGTGATATAAGAGGTCTAACTTTACTTATGTTTCTTAAGTGAAAAATGCTGTCCTAATGATCTGATTAATATGTGATTTAAAATTCAGATTACAGTCAACAATCACCCCTAAGCTTTTTACCTCCGTCTTGACTTTTAATCCTAATGTATCCAGTTTATTTCTAATAGCCTCATTGTATCCATTATTGCTGATCACTAAAATTTCAGTTTTCTCTTTATTTAACTTGAGAAAATTACTATTCATCCATTCTGAGATACAGTCAGACATTGTGTTAGTGAATCAATAGAATCAGGGTCATCAGGTGCTATTGATAAGTACAGCTGTGTGTCATCAGCATAGCTGTGGTAGCTCACGTTGTGCCCTGAGATAATCTGACCTAACGGAAGCATGTAGATTGAGAATAACAGCGGACCCAGGATAGAGCCTTGTGGAACACCATATTGGATATCATGTGTCTTGAGTTGTAATTCCCACAACTAACAAAATATTTTCTCCCTGTCAGGTAGGATTCAAACCAATTTAAGACACTGCCAGAGAGGCCCACCCATTGACTAAGGCGATTTCTAAGAATGTTGTGATCAATGGTGTCAAATGCAGCACTCAGATCTAAGAGGATGAGAACAGATAAATGGCCTCTGTCTGCATTTACAAATCATTTACTACTTTAACAGTGCAGTTTCTGTGCTGTGATTTGTTCTAAAACCGACTGAAATTTATCAAGAATAGCATGTTTATTTAGGTGGTCATTTAACTGCATAATGACTGCCTTCTCCAGAACTTTACTTAAGAAGGCAGGTTAGAGATGGGTCTAAAATTTTCAAGAGCTGAGGGTCAAGATTATGTTTCTTAAGTAGGGGTTTAACTACAGCAGTCTTAAGACAGTCTGGGAAGACCCCAGTATCTAGTGACAATTTACTATGTCAAGAACATTATCAATTAGCACGCCTGATACTTCTTTGAAAAACCTTGTTGGTATCGGGTCAAGGGCGAGGTGGAGGTTTTAATTGAGATATTATTTTTTTAAATCAGGTAAATCTATCCTAGTGAAAGAGTTTAATTTGTTTATAACAGGATGCTGGGGTTTAGGAGGATCCTTAGTGTTGGAGGGATATACTATGTTATTTCTAATATCATTAATTTTTGATTGAAAATACAGCGACAGCCTCACAGGTTTCACTGGAAGCACTTAGGAGGCATTCCTTTGAGCTACCTGGGTTTAGTAGGTGATCAATTGTAGAAAATAAGACTCTGGGATTACTAGCATTGTTATTTATAATCTTGAGAAATAGCAGCGTCTCTCAAGACGGACAGTGTTATTGTATTCTGTTATTTTGACTTTTAATATTTCATGGTGGATAGTAAGTTTAGTCTTCCTCCATTGACGCTCAGCTCTGGCATGTTCTCTTTAAATCAGACACTCTTTGGGTCTTCCATGGTATAACAATGCTAGAAGATTTTTTCACTGTCTTTTCAGGTGCAACTATGTCAACAGCAGCTCTCACTTTAGTATTAAATCTTTCCACCTTACTATTTACATTATCCTCCTATTATAGCTGGCACTATAAACGGACTGATTGCTTAAAATGTTTGTAAGTTTTAAAGCTGCTGCGAGTCAAAGAAGCGTTTTTTAACAATATGCTTCTCATGAGTGTTTTTTATCATTATTTTTATATTAAAAAGTAGAAGAAAATGGTCTGATAGACCAATATCAATGATCTGTTTTATATCAACTTTCAGTCCTTTAGTAATCACTAAGTCTAATGTATGACCTGCTTTATGTGTAGGCTGATTTATGAGTTGTCTCAAATCAAAAGAATCCAGGAGGTTCATAAATTCTTTTACTTTTAGATCACACTGATTATCTATATGAAAATTAAAGTCGCCAACTATTAGGAGTGTGTCATAGTTAGTAATTAAAATTGACATTAAGTCAGAGAATTCCTCAAAAAACGACGCGTTATATTTAGGAGGTCTACACACGGATAATACTAGAACTTGAGAATCAAAATCAAAATCTTGTCATACAAAATTGTTTTGTACAGAGGTCATTTGAAGCTAAGCATGTTCGGTTCCAGCCAGTATTATGGATGGGAGACTATCTAGGAAAAACTTGGGCTTTTGCTGGAAGAGATGTTGGACAGTGACACCAATAGGGGGTGCTGACCCTGTGGTCTCAATGTGGATTCCAATGCCCCAGTGCAGTGACGAGGACACTGTGCTGTAAAAACTGTTATCAAAAAAGGTCCCTGGACATCCTATGTAAATTGCAGGGGGTATCCTAATGTCCTGCCTAAATTGCCCTCCATGGCCTAGTCATTCTGGCCCCGTAGTCATCCCTTGTCTCTAATTGGCAGTCTTTCTTACCCCTTCACCACCTAACAGCTAATGTGTGGTGAGCATACAGGCACAAAAATGGCTGCCATCGCATCATCAAGGTGGGTGCTGCACATTAGTGGTGGCTGAAGTGGCCCCCCATTCACTATGAAAAGCGCTTTGAGAAGTGAGAAAAGTTCTGTATAAACGTAAAGAATTATTATTTATTAAGCTCATTTTGTATAGTTTAAAAAATAATTAACCAGCTTTTGTATTTTAAAATGGAGCTAATAGGTCCCAGGGTACCATTGTGAAGAAAAGCCTTAGAGTTTACAGAACCCGTCCATTTTGAATGATCAGATTTCTCAATTTAAGAAAATCTGCCTTCTGCATTTCTGGGGCATGCGTGTGACAACAAGAGTAAACTAGATGTAATGCATTTTATTACAGATTCTTGGGTCCATTGAAGGTAACCAATATAAACTCTACTGATGAGTCAATCAGCAGTGCTGTATTTGTATTCTTTGTATCCTCGTCACAGGATGACAAGATACTTTTGCCAGTTTGGTAACCTTTTTCACAATTTCAGACGGCCCAGACAAAAACAAGCCTGTAATTCTACTTTTATTACATCTAAAGGCTTACATAGTTCATTCCTTGACTTCCTTTCCACCCACGTGAGAGATTCTGTAACAAAATGTGGCTAGGAGAAATTCAGCTCCTGTATTCCATCTTTAGAATACCCAATATGCCCAATTTGTGATTGAGAAGCAGCCAAGAGAAAAGCTGGAAATCCTTCTAGATGGGACACCTGACATTAACCACAAAATAAAAGGCAAAAATAAAAGTCAAGCCGAATATTGCAGCAGGGTTGAATGAAGGCGCAGTGGTTAGTGCTGCTCGAGGACAAGGCGTTTGAATCCTGGCCTGGTCACTGGCTGCATGGAGTCTGCATGTCAAGTTTTGGTTTGTAAGCTCTTAAATGTCCAGCCCCCAGATACACTGCTAGTCCATCACAATGTGCACTCAGATTGAGCCAATGTAGAGACAAAAAAAACCCCACAAATCTGAATAATGAAACTCATAAAAAAAATTGTTTTAATTATGAAGTTATTTTTATTTCCATTCTTGAACACAATAAAAAATATATTTAGAATGTTTCCAAGAGTCAGTATATGTGTCTGGGTTCCTGTCCACCAAGGCCTGTGTCTTTGAACTCCATCCAGTTCACATCACACCCGGCCCCTATTCCTCTAGCAGGTGGTGCATCCACAAGAGGGCAGTGCCACGCTGCATTTTCAGGCTGTGCCCGACCAAGCCCTTTGCCAGTCTATTGCCTACAGGCACTTGTCCCAGGCCTGGCTACAAGAGGAGGCCCTGGTAACCCCATACTGGACGGGGTACTCTTTTTAAATTTATGGGTTTGCATTATTAGGGGTTTTGAATCACTCTTTGTCTGACCCCTCACCTGGGACCAATTTGTCTTGGCAGGCCCTACCAGAAGCTTCTGCTCTGGACAACATAGCTCTCAGAGTCACAGGGGCACTCAAACCTCTCCACCACAATAAGGTGGCGATTTCCGGAGAGATGAGGCTTGGAGAAGCACTGCTGACCCTCTGCATCGAGTGGAGCCAATTGAGTTGGTCTGGGCATCTGCTTCCTGAGGTTTTACACGAACGACCAGCTGGGAGGAGACCCCGGGGAAGACCCAGGGCTCGCCGGGAGAATTATATCTCCCAGATGGCCTGGGAATGCTTTGGCATCCAACACTATGAGTTGGCAAGTGTGAGTGGGGAAAAGGACATTTGAGCTTAACTGGTAAGACTGTTGCCCCTGTGATCCGGCCTCGGATAAGTGGTGAAAAATTGAATGAATGAATGAATGTTTCCATCACGTCATGTTTAGATACAAAGGAAATTTAATTAAAATGTAACAAATTTGACAGTTTAGTCGTGTATATAATATTGTTCTAAACTGTTTCACACCAAAATATCTAATATTTTTAAACATATTTATAAAGAAAGCAATGATACATTTACTTACATTTAACCAGTTCTTAGTTTTCTTGATCCAAAACTTAATTTGGTGGGCAGTCATTTGTCCACGTTTTCTGCTACACCCCAATGGATCATCCAGCAGTAGTCCACCATCAGACTGGCATCCCAATGTCCCTAATACCGTCTTTCCATGTGCATGATATCCTGATGGGATCTTTCACCCTGCTCTTTATTCACCGCTCCAAATATTCAGAAAAAATTCCAAAGTGTGAATTCAAAAAAGTGAACCTTGAGATTCGTGTTGCAATCCAATTCCTTATCAGCTGGACAAAACTATCCACTCAATAAAGATCAGAAATGAAGACAAAAATGATACGTCCCTCTACTGTAACAGGACACTAGCCGGGTCAGGATTAGGGTAGGGGATGCTCGCCTTACGGTGAGAATCAATGCATGGGTACACTGTTACAGTTATATTAATTTATATTTTATCAGGACCATCATTCCATGTATTCTTTTTTAGAGTGCTCCAATTAACTACTCCCAGTTATCTCCATTTAATCCTATCAACAATCATCAAACTAAACTTTCATAAAGATTTTAGCAGGACAATTTATTTTTTGTTTTTATAGATCAGCCATCCCAAAAAGCGGGTTTTTTTTACGGCCAATCATCACTTTTTATTAATTGTTCCTAGTAATCCTACAAAAAGTATAAAATGTAATTACTCAAAGATATCAAGGAAACATCACCAAATAGTTATTAGTAACACCCCTAATGATTTTTCAAAATCCAGTATTTAGACTACACTATTATTTGCCCTAACCATAACTACACGTCCCCTCCTTGGCCCACCTTATTTTATTTTTCAATTTAACCTGTCCTAACACACTCACTCATACACTCTCCCTTTCCCATCACACTATTATAAAAATAAAACACCAAATTCCAGCCTATCACCAATCTCCAGCTACTGACCTACACGATCTTAACATCAGGGCTTAACTAGTACTATTTTAGCCTCAGGGCCCAATATCACCTGGGGTTAAGATTAGAATTTGGGTACGGGATAGTTCCTATAAAGAAAAATCATAAAAGAGACAACTAAAAGAAAAATTAAATTCCCAAGGACCAACCTGTTGACTGAAACTCAAGCTGCCGATCTCCACGATCTTAACATCAGGGCTCCAATACACTATTTTAGCCTTAGGGCTCCTGACCCCCTTGGGGTTAAGGTTAGAACTTGGGCTAGGGGTAGTCCTTATTTAAAAAGAAAACAACAAGAAAAACCAACCTGCCCACATTATACCTGGGTCCTGCCAATGACCTAAGGTCTTAACATCAGGGCTTTTTAACCCAGTATGCTTAAGGTTAGAAATAGAATAAAAGAGAAAAAAAGAAAAGAAAAAAAATATTTTTATGTGGCTAAGGAAACAGTAAAAGAGAACTAACTCACACTCACACACTCATTCACACCCTATACTATACTAAAAAATTCCTTCACAAACATATGCAGTTTTTAATATCTGGAAAAAATTTGGAATTAACTTGCTTAGAGATCTTTATATAGACAACGTCTTTGCTTCCTATGAACAATTACATTCCAAATTTAACATTCCAGCTACACATTTCTTTCACTATCTTCAAATCAGGAACTTTGTTAAACAGAACCTTCCAGATTTTCCTCATCTTGCACCTTCATCCATGCTGGAAAAAATATTGCTCAATCTCAAGGACTTAGACACCATCTCTACAATATATAAAATCATTTTACAATCCCTCCCTTTCAAAGATCCAAGAGTACACTGGGAAAAAGATCTCTCAATTAATATATCAGAAAAGGAGTGGAAAGTAGCAATGCAGAGAATTCACTCGAGCTCCATATGCGCAAAGCATACAATTATACAACTCAAAATTATATATCGAGCACATCTGTCTCGACTAAAACTCTCAAAATGTTTCCAGGACATGATCCAACCTCGAGCGTTGCAACCAAGTCCCAGCCTCAACAGGTCACATGTTCTGGGCCTGCACCAAATTAACATTATTCTGGACAAAAAGTTTTAATTACTTGTCAGACAGCCTTGGACTCACAATCCCTCCTACCCCATTAACAGCTGTGTTTGGTGTTCTACCAGAGGGGCTTAAAGTGGAGAAAGACAAACAAATTGTGATTGCATTCACTACACTTTTGGCACGCAGACTCATTCTGCTAAACTGGAAGAACCCAAACTCTCCTCTTTTAAGTTAGTGGGAAACCGATGTGTTATATTATTTGAAATTGGAAAAAATCAAATACTCAGTTAGAGGATCTGTACAGACTTTTTTCAAAACATGGCAGGATCTAATCAGTAATATTTTAAAATAAGTTCATAAAGCACAGAGAATTTTTTTTTAAAATTAGGTATGTTTACAAGCCTTAAATTTAACGTTATTTGGCTTGCTCTCTCTCTCAGGGGTGGGGATCGATCTGTTCTTAACTTAATTTTTCTTTTTGTAAAATCTTGATTGCTTTGTATGGATTGTAATAAAATTAATAAAAAAAAATTTCCTGTAGGCAGCACATCAATTACAATTTCTTTATAATTTGTGTCTTTCTTGTTATATAAAAACTTAGAAATGCTCAACGCATCATCACATTCTGCATCATAAATCAGTTTCCTAATATCAGGAATGGTAAAAATGCACTCTCTGTATTTAGCCTCAGACAAACCTAGAAACTTTAGGCATCATCTTTTGATGGAGCTTCGACCGACTGTTTCATTAAACTAAAAATAACATGAAGGATGGCAGGAGTGCTTTATCTGAGACCACCAAGCTAGGTGTGATGATGTTTTTGGGCCCAAGCTGTAGCCTTTTTGTAGCTGGCCAATCTTTCTGAACCCAAAGTAAATTCTTAGTTTTGTTGTCCCAGGAATCCTGGGAAGTGTGTCGGCCTGGACTGCTGACCCATTAAGACACACAGAACTTTCAGGTCCTAACAGATGAACCATATGACCATTTTATTGAATAAAATAACTTGCTGTAAATATAGATTATATTATTAGAAAATATTAAATGCAAATGCATTATCGTTAAAATAAATATTGATAGTATGACCACTAGGGGACGCACCAGCTCCCCAAACCCGCAATACAACAGACACAAGGTACAGCACAATACAAGGCTTTTATTCAGTGGGAAATGTTTTCCAAGAACGTTTCTCACCAGCACCAAGAACAACACAGCACTTTTCATCTTTCTTTTCCTTCTTACTTCGCCTCCACTCTTTCTCAGGCGAGCATCGTCCTCTCCCACCCAGCTCTGCCTCCTTAAACAGAGTGAGGCAGCACATTTTATAGGGCTCCTGGAAGTGGTCCAAGTGTCCCGTGATTTCCTTCCGGCAGCACTTCTTGCTGTGGTGGAGGTGCTGCAATTAAGGAGTCCAAAGTTCTCCATGGTCCCCCAGGGCTGCCAAGCCAGAGGGCTAACCTCTGTTGTTCTGGGGGAGGTAATGTCTCGTATAAGCTCCCCCATCCAACGGTCCTACCATTAGCAAGAACGTCAGCTGTCCATCACAATAGTTAATGAATTATAAAATGAAAACAATTAAAATAATAATAATAAATACCTGGGAGTGCAGCTGGATGATAAATTGGACTGGACTGCCAATACTGATGAACTGTGTAAGAAAGGACAGAGCTGACTATACTTCATTAGAAGACTGGCATCCTTCAACATCTGCAATAAGATGCTGCAGATGTTCCTTCATACGGTTGTGGCGAGTGCCCTCTTCTATGCGGTGGTGTGCTGGGAAGGCAGCATAAAGAAGAGGAAAACCTCACACCTGGACAAACTGGTGAGGAAGGCAGGCTCTATTGTAGGCACAGAGCTGGACAGTTTAACATCTATGACAGAGTGACGGGCGCTGAGCAGGCTCCTGTCAATGATGGAGAATCCAATGCATCCACTGAACAGGATCATCTCCAGACAGAGGAGCAGCTTCAGCCACAGACTGCTGTCACCGTCCTGCTCCACTGACAGACTGAGGAGACCCCACACTATGCGACTCTTCGGTTCTACCCGGGGGAGTAAACGTTAACATTATACAAAGTTATTGTCTGTTTTACTCTTTAATTTAATATTGTTTTTTATCAGTATGCCTGTGAATTATCTTAACACTCAAGAAGCTGGAGAATCAGCAGTCATATACAAGTGCCACGCAGCCGTGCAGCACCACACTAGTTTGAATGGAATGGAGCAGTGTGAGGTTTTTACAGTGGCTGGAGTGCCAGTCCTGCCACCAACCTTCATTAGCGTTTTATTGTAATGGGAGAGCATCATCTTAGCATTTTTCCACACCTTCAATAATTTGAAGGATATTCAAATAAATCAAAAATGTGCAACTTTACTTTGTAAAACATAGAAGGTTGGGTGACCTAAATGAAAACAGAAAGTCCAAAAGAATTCATTAAATGAAACCATTGCTGCCCCCTTTGCCAGACTCTTATAGATTGAGCCCCCGTCTGTCTGGTGGTCTTCTTCAATACAAAAGCACTCACAATTCACTGCCTGCTTCTGGTGGTTCTGATCTTTCTTCCACTCTCTGTGTGCCCTTTGCATATTCTTCTTGTGTTCATGAACACATGCACCTACTCAAAGCTTCATGATGCCTCAACAATTATGGATGGATTTAAAGGCAGAAGTCTACATGACCATCATCATCATCAAGCCCTTCCGTGAGAATCATAAATCCAAAGAGGACTGTTTCATTTATGTTAGGTAGAATGCCCAGAGGGGACTGGGCGGTCTCATGGTCTGGAATCCCTACAGATTTTTATTTTTTCTCCAGCCGTCTGGAGTTTTTTTTGTTTTCTCTGTCCCCCCTGGCCATTGGACCTTACTCTTATTCTATGTTAATTAATGTTGACTTATTTTGTTTTCTTATTGTGTCTTTTATTTTTCTATTCTTTATTATGTAAAGCACTTTGAGCTACTGTTTGTATGAAAATGTGCTATATAAATAAATGTTGTTGTTGTTGTTGATGAAGCTTTTCTGCGATACTCTGACATCACTAAGAAGAGCGCACAACGTTCACTGACCATCCCATATTGAACGGGATAAAAGGATATGTGTGTGAGTGTTTGAGGTTGCTTCAGTCATAAGCCTGTTGCTTTTGGGAGAGGTGCAGGCACCAACTAAGTAGGGACAAAAATGGACAGACAGATTTGAAACTTGAGACACTCAAACTAAATGTGGTACTACAGAGCATCTATCAAGACTCTCTAAACCTCCTGTATGATGGGAAGAGCAATGATGGTGCGGTATTTACTCATTGAGCAAATAAGAAGTGCATCTTCTATACAGACATCTTTGGATCCATTTGTGCAGTGCAGGGGCATGGAGAACCAGAAGCCATCCTGACAGAACACAGTGCAAGAAAGGAATCCACCATGGACCTGAGTTCCAGTCCACATAGTGTCACTTCCACGCAAATACAGTGCAACAATTTCAAGATAAATGAGACTTAGGGTGCATAAAGTGTATGCTTTCCGCATTAAAATATAGCACCTGTCTTAGAAGTAGTAGAATGGGGTGTAAGAAGAAGACAGACAATTATAAAGTGTCTGGGGCACCTTAATGGGAAACCCCGTATATTAAATTGGTACAAAAGGCACAAATAAAACATGTGTTAGGTGCAAGATCACTGCGACTTTTTCCTAATGGATCAAGTCTGTCCAAGATGGCTGCTCTTCTGGCAATGATGCTTTCTGGGAGAAAGAGACGGGTTCAGGTGGAGTGAAGCCGGAATGATTGGCATGTCAATCCTCCTTTCTGCAGAGGGGAGTGGAGAAGAGGAAAGTGTGGCTGCCTAGTGACCTTGTGTGTTCTGGGGTGGTAATACAGTTGATTAAGCCCTTAAGTTGTTCCACAAGTGCACGTTTGACAGGAGTTAATAACTGTAAGAAATCTTGTGATGTGTGGGTCACAGACTTGCACACGAGAGAAGGAGGTGAGTCCAGCTTTATTACTGTGAAGACAGGAACATTCTCAAAGCATCTATTCAAACAGGAGCTGTCAGTCAAACACACGCTGCATGAAAGCAGTGACAATGACATCATCCTGCATTCACTCCCTTATTCAAATCAAAAGTAAAGAGAGCCTTCCTACACAAGAGAGGTGACAGAAAGTGAGCGCAAAGCCCAGTCATTGGGGGTGTTGTTGGGAGCATGCTCTGATTACAGCACGCTGCCGCACTCACCACATGGCAAACCACCCGGGTTGAGATCTGAGTGCAGCTGTGCAATGGGTGACACCTTAGCACCAGGTTTTTTTACAGTGGGTGGGGTGTCAATCCTGCCACCAACCCCCAAGTTGTCCCTGCAAGCTGGAGGACCTGTTTGCTGGGCTGGATGAAGATTAACGTCAGTGGCCAGTTTTAAATGTTTCTTGCATCGACCATTGAGTGACAGACACATTACGTGGTGAGCCTGTAAACTGGCAGTTGCTCCGGTGGTGGACAACCAATCCCTGCCTGCGTTAACAGAGTTTCGGCCAACAATGCAGTTGGAGGGTTGTCAGGGTCACAACAATCTCGCAAACCTGTTCAAGCATAACAGGAAACCTGATAAAAGTCAAGTAAACAACAAAGAACAAGAAGGTCCTGGGTGATGGTACAAGAAGTTGGCTGACTATCACGTACCTAGTAAGACCTGACAGATGTCATGGATACAGGAACTCATAAAGTTTTGAAAAGTATTGCAAGGATGGAGAATATAGTAGAAATGGGACTTTTATTTATACATCTTATTTGGGTATGTAAGCGAATGAAACAATCAGATGGTGTGAGTGTAAACCAACAAACCAATTCAAGTAAAATATCAGGTGATGTGTATGCATTAATTCAGCACTGTTATGTAAAGTCATGTGATTATAGATATAGGCCTCTGCTCTTTCTCTTACTTTGACCACTTGATGACGACCTCTGCTGATTACAGCATGTTGCTGCACCCACCACATGACAAACCACCCAGACTGGGACCCAAATGTTGCCGTGCAAAAGGTGACACCTCAGCACCACACTGCAACAGTATGAGGTTTTTTACAGTGGCTGGAGTACCAATCCTGGGGCTGGATGCAGACTAATATCATACTCAGGACGGAGCAATTGCAGGTTAAGGGCCTTCCTCAGGGGCCTAGCAGAGTAGAGTCAACCTTCTGATTGCCGGTACAGATCCCTAGCCTCAGAGCAACCACTCTGCATTTTGGACCAAACTCTAGATTAATTATTTCACTGCATTTTTCTTTTTTTTTTTTTTTACAAAATGCTTAAAGTTTACTGGTTTACATTACTTGGTACACTCCCTAGACATTAAACAAGGAGGTCTTCCATCAATCTGTTATTTAACGAGTTTCGGTGATTACATAAATACCAAATAATAAAAATGAAATAAATACAAAAAGAAACAAGAGATTAAAATAAAATATATTAATGGAAAAGGCATGCTTCAGTCTGTAGTACATTTGTGTTCACAGATTCAAGATATGGGACACCATTCCAACAATTTTACATTTTATACACATAGCTTAAACATACAGTTGGAAACTGTCAACATTTGATACAAATATTTTACACCATCTTACAAAAATAAGGCAGATAATCATACAACAAAACTCATCCATCTTTAATATTTTCCTCTAAAGCACAACTTTGCATTACAAAAATGCACAATAAATTAATCAATTTAATGCACACTGTTCAGATTTAAAATACAGACACGCATTCATTCAAGTTACAACTTTACATTCAATCTTCATTTGACAAGAAGAAAAGCTTTTCAAAAACTGTTAAAAACCAAAATCTTGCATTTTCATTGTGTTTGCTAGATGCTTTTTCTATACAAAAATAAAATAGAAATACTGGCAACATTGTGACAAAACACTTTTTAGAACTATAAATGTGCGCACAACAGATAAATTCCCAGGACCTTACACTGGGCACGTACAGTAAATTAATCCTAGAAAGACTTCATACAATTAAAAACAGCCCGGATCAGGCCATACATAGATTTACAATATATTACAAAAATATTTTCTGATAAAATGGAAGATATTATAATTTGTTCTTTAACACATTACAGACCACAAATCGGGAATAACGTCACATAACCTTTTCAGTTTTGGGGTCCTGTATTAGTGATGGGCATTTCATTTCACTTAACTGATTTGATTCTTTCAAGCTGCCCGCTGAATTGAATGAATTATTTTGCGTTGTTTGATTTGTTTGATTCATTGATAGAAAGGGTGGGCAGTGTCGGTCCTGGAGAGCTGCAGTGGCTGCAGGTTTTTGTTCCAACCCGGTTTCTTAAAGAGAACTCAATAATTGCTGATGAAGCACTTCTTGCTCAAGTGACATTTTGATACTTCAATTTAGTGGTCTCGCATGTTAAGGTTCCCCACCCTTAATTGCTTATTTCATTCTAAAACAGCTACATTTGCTGCTTTTAATGCTAATGACAAAAGAAGCCAGCAGTTCTCCATCTTACTTGTTTCCATTTACACCTGTGTGGATTCATTCGGTTTAATAAAACAATTAAGAGAAAAATGTGACAGACTGAAAATGATCCATTTTAAGCTTCAAATCATTGGATGAATTCATTGGAAAGTAAAAAAAAATCTATGATGTAAGAACATTACATTGCAGACTAACATGCCATGAAATTAAATGAGGTCTAAGACTGACAATCATTGGTTTCTAACTAAGCAATTGGGTTGGAATGAAAACCTACAGCCACTTCAGCCCTCCAGGACCGACGTTGCCTACCCCTGATTTATAGGATTAATGGTGGCACATATAGGAAGTTTGGAGTCAGGGGGGATTGCCTTATACATTATTTTGTATATGTACATTTGTGTGTATAATTATGTTTTTAACATGATGATCATTCAAAAGATATTGTCTTGTTTCAGTACACAAAGTATTATTACACATTAAAAATGCATAATTAAAATAAGATGTCATATTATAGAATCACAAGCGAATAAGAATTGTGCAGCAATGATTTGTCTGTGAATCAGCTGAAAAGAGAATCGTGTAATTCATTCGCAAGTCAATTGAACCAGAATTGTGAGACTCTTTCTTGGGTAATCACTTGTTCATGAATCAACTGAAGCAGAGTTGTGTTTCTCATTTACAAATCAAATGAATGTGAACTGTTTGACTCGTTCTTGGTCGATGATTCAGTTGGAACTTGAAAATGTAACCACAAGGGCGCCCCAAACCACAGACACAAAGTCACCCAACACAGTACCGGGTTCAAATAAAATGTTTTTACTTTTCACCAACACTTTAAAATGCAAACACCATCCAAAATACTTCAGAACAAATAGATTTCTTCCTCCTTCTGTCCTCTGACTCTCCTGGACAAGGCAGTGTGCTTCTTTCTACTGAGAACCCAGGAGTACTTCTAGTGCCACTTCATTACCCGTTGGAAGTATTTCTGGGTCATACAGAAGTCTCATAAAGTAGGGAACATAACTCCCTGCAGCACCGTCTTGTAGCACCCATTGACCCCAGCAGGGCTGCACTGCTGGACTACAGTTCCCAGCATTCCCTGTGGGTGTCTGAATGAGTATTGAAAACCAGGGATGCTGCCTTCTAGCGAATCGGGGATGCCCGTGTCAGCCGTCCATTACAAAAGAAACAGTGAGTGATATATGTCCTGTGCATTCAATTAGATTTAAAAAGACTTTGCTAAAGTTAATCTGAAAGTAAATAAATGTTAGAAAAAATGCTTTAGTTTTGCGTGACTAATTTATTGAATGTAGAAAAGGACATAGTGTATTTTAGTTTAATATTATGCTGATATATTCCGTTTAAAACAATTCCAGCCTAGAATTGTACAAAACCAACAATTAACACATTCTAATGTAAATGTGTTGCAACTGTATTGTAGTTGTATGAGTAATGAGAGAATGATTAATGGCAGAGTTCTTGTTTCTCAACGATTTAATTCTCACTAGAAAGAATAATGGATCAGACGGGTGCTATTTGCACAGGCACTTTAAACATCTAAACAAAACAGGTGGGCAGCATCACGCATGCGTTTTTAAACATTTAAATGAAAGAGGATGACGGCATCTCATGAGTGCTTTAATGCTTCCATTGAGCACTACTGAATCGATTTGTTCATGCCTGTGAATAGATTCCCATGATTCCCAGAAAAGAATCATTCAAAAAATGAACAAATCGTTAACGAATTGCCCATCTCTGTCTGGTATAGCCCATTGTTTTAGCTTTAATTCTAAATACATTGATTACATCTTGCCTGAAGAAGGGGCCTGAGTTGCCTTGAAAGCTTGCATATTGTAATCTTTTTAGTTAGCCAATAAAAGGTGTCATTTTACTTGACTTCTCACTAAATACACACCAAAATGCACTCCATTTCTGAAGCTGCTTAATTCAGTGTTGGCTTGCTGGGACTTCAGGCATTGGGGTGGAATGAAGGAACCAACCCTCGATGGGGTGTTAGTTTATTAGAAACAGTTAAGTTTAGGTCCTGGAAAAAAATGAATCTATTACTCACTTACTATTATGCAACAAGACCTTAACAAACACCTCCTTGTGTCTTCATAACATTTACAAAGCATCAGTAAAGTTTTTATTCATCTCTGCAATGTGACCTGCTAACAAAATGTCACTTTGGAGAAGTCTGAGGTGGCTTAACTGAGATGGATTTCTGTCATCTTTGCATATTTAGTATAAGACCTGTGGATCCTCCATTTTAACAAGTCATTTTGCCGACATCTCAATACTTCACACTGCACAGAGATGAATAACCGATCTACTGATGTTTTATAAGGGTGATGAAGACCAAAAGAAGCTTTTGTTAAGTTCTTGGTACATAAGAGTAAGCAGTAATCAATGTATTTGCAGTACCAAAACTAAAGTGTTACCAGTTTATCTTGAGACTGCTAGACACACACATTCACAGAGAACCGATTAACCTAACATACTTTTGAGATGTGACAGAACAATCAGAAAACTTTTGAGAAAAATGCATACAAACAGGGGAGAAAAAGGAAACTCCACACAGAAGTTGGAAGTGCTCAAGGCTTGCGGAGAAATGAAGCAGTGGTAACTGCTGGTCCACCGTATGGCCTAACCCAGAGGCAGAAATGGGAGCAATTACTACAAAACATTCTATACGACAACACATGGCATCAACACAAGTCATGACCGGAGGTAGCAAATCATGTAAATAAAAGTGCCAGGTAAAGAACTACTCACGCCATTCCTAAAAGCTCCTAAACCTTGTGCAAAACTAACTGTGATGTTCCGGTTAGAGTGGTAGAGCAATGATACTGTTTAATACATAAAACAAATTTCTTTTAAGAGTTTTTAAATGTGTTTTTACTTTGAAATGTCTTTCCTGTTGAACTTAGCACAGGACAGAGAATCATTTATAGAACTGAAGTGGCCAACAGTTCTTTCTTAGGGGCCATGAAGATTTTCTTCCAGTGGTTTGGCCCTTTTGCTTGTAGCTACACAGCTAACATTGTATGGCAAGCCACTTAAGCATTTATGTTCTGACGGGTCAAAATTAGTAACTAAATCATAATTATGATCAATTAACTTTAACTTTAGACATGTCTGAAATATATCTTGACAAGAAGAATGGAGAATTATAGATATATACAGCTCAAGTATGGTTTGTAAGAGTATAAATTAGAGCTAACCTTCTTATGATGTACTCAGCAATTTATAAAATCGACAGATTTTTCCTATTGGCTTCTGTGGCACTTTCAGTTAAAGATAATTTGAGTTTCACTTTGAATAGTTAGGATGTCATCTTAAATATGTACATTTTGGTAGGCACTGCCTAGTACTATTGCCTTACAGACACTGGGTTGGAATCCCACTCTCAGTCGCTATCTGTAAGGAGTCTGCGTGTTCTCTTCATGTCTGTAAAGGATTGCCTCTGAGTAATCAAGTTTTTCTTCCACATCCCCCCAAAGAGACACACATGTTAGTCAACTCGGTGGCCATGCAAGTCTAGGTGGGTACAGCGATAAATTGGCACCTCATTTAAGGTTGGTTCCTGTTTTACAGCCAGGGTGTTCAGATTGGTTGGTCCCCTAAAACCCAGAATTAAATTAAGTGGGTTTAAAATGTAATTTTACAAAAAATGACATTTATTTCATGAGCTTTTAAAATATCTGTATTCATGCATAATTGCAGATACCTCTACTTGAAGGCACCAAAGAAGTCAATGGCAAAAGTCCATTAGTCTCCAAAACTCAAAATGTAATTACTGCTACAGTGCCTTCCGAATTCAGACTTCTTCACTTTTTACACATTTCGAGGCCAATCAAACATCTCTGGAGAGACCTTGCAATGTCTTATGTTAAAATCATTGAAATTGAAGCAACACTCAATCCCCCAGGGAAGACAAAGTAAAAATGGGCCATTACAATTGTTTGCAAATTTATTAAGGATGAAAAAGTGAATTGTCCTATTGACACAAGTACTCAGACCATTTGCTATGACACTTGAAATATGGTTCATGTGCATCCCATTCTATGGATCATCATGAAGATGCTTCTACACTTTGTTTGAGGTCCATTCAATCGATTGGACTGAAAGGAACACAGGCTGGCCTATAGAAGGTCCAACAGCTGACAAAAACTAAGCCATGAGGTCAAAGGAATTGCCAGCAGATCTTAGAGACAGGATCGTGTAAAGGTACAGGTTTAGATCAGAAAACAATTCTGCAGGATTGAAGGTTCTAAACAGCAACAGGGGCCTCCATGATTCTTAAATTGAAGGAGTCATGAATAGCTATGACTCTTCCTAGAGTTGGTTGCCCAGCCAAACTGAGCAATTGGAGAAGAAGGGCCTTAGTAAGAGAGGAGACCAAAAACCCCGGTGGTCACTCTGGCTGATCTTTACAGAACCTGAATGGAGATGGTAGAAACATCCAGAACAACAACCATCACCATAACACTTCAACGATTTGGGCTTTATGACACAGTGTCCAGATGAAAGCATCTCCTCACTGAAAGATACATGCAAGCCCACTTGGAGTTTGCAAAACAGCGCCTAAGGGATTCTCAGACTGTGTGAAACAAGATTCTCTGGTCTGAGGAAACCAAGATGAAACTGTTTGGCCTGAGATCTAAGCATCACGTCTGGAGGAAACCAGGTACCACTCATCACCTGTGCAATAACATTCCAATGGTGTAGCATCGTAGTGGTAGTGTCATGAGCGAAAACTGAATGGACCAAACTACAGAGGTGTGTGTCACGAAAATCTGCTCCACAGTACTCTTGGTATCAGAGTGGGCTGCAAGTTCACCTTCCAACAGCACAATGACTCCAAAATACAAAACAGGAGTGGCTTAGGCACAACTCCGTGAATCTCCTTGAGTGGCCAGGCATGAGCCCAGACTTCAACTCAATCAAACACCTCTGGAGAGACCTGAAAATAACATCCATTGACGGCCCTCATCCAGTCTGACAAAGCTTGGGAGGTTCAGTGGAGAAGAATGGCAGAAAATTCCCAAATCTAGGTGTTCGAAGCTTATTACATCAAACCCAAGAAGACTCCAGGCTGGAACTGCTGTCATAGGTGTTTCAAGCAAATACTGAGTAAAGAGTCTGGATAGTTGTGTCAAAGAGATATTTCAGTTTTTCATTTTTAACAAATTTGCCAAAATTTCAAAAATCCTGTTTTTGCTTTGTTATTCTGGGGTATGGATGAGGTAAAAAAAAAATGAATTTAGGACAAGGCTGCAACATAGCAAAATGGGGAAAAATGAAGGGATCTGAATACCTTCTCTATCTCAATCCTGACTTCAGACTCATCAAAATATAACAGCTGACCATCTAAAATAACAATTAACATGAGACCTTAAATCTAATCAGAAATATAAAACAACTTCCTATAGACTCTGAAATGCCATACATTTCCACATAAGTAAAGTTACTTAACTCATGGTGAAGAATATTTTGTAATCCTGACAATGCTACTCAGACGATCTTAAAACACTGCACTGGTTTCATCCTGACAGCTCACAAAAACATGTTCAGAATTTAGGCTCAGTAGTTCATACGATATTAATGCATCAGGGTGAAATAACACTGTATATATTCTTAAAGTGCAACTGAACACATCCTGTGTTCACAGGTTCAACACAAGGAACCTCTGATGGAGTGAAGTTCTCAAAGTCTGCATTACAGGCCAAGTGGTGAATATACGCTAGGACAAGTGGCCGAAGAGACAGCAGTGATAGCGTGCTCACACATTGCACAGTTCGAGTAAAACTCATCCCCTTCACTCTTCATACCATGATAACAGAATCCTCTGATGTGTTGTCCAGTTGATGAAGGTCACCGCTGGCATCTCTGTTTGCATGCATTAGCACGTCTGTCTGTAATAAAGGTGCTGTCACATCCATGGAAGCTGCAGGATCCTGTGGTGCAATGGCAAACACGTACCTGCTCTCCAAGTCCTCAGAGTCATGGACTTCAGCGGTCACCACACAAGGCCCATTGTCTACTGTGGACTTAGGATAAGCTGGAAGTCTATTTTTATGAAAAGTGAGCTGTGGTCCACATAACTCCACACACGCTTCCCCCTCGTCCTCCGCTTGCTGCTCCTCGTCCTCCTCCTCCTCCTCTGGATGGCTTGTATTGATATAGATGATGTCTTCTTTGCTAGCTGCCTCAGGCAACCTCTCTGCCAACTTTTCTAAGCAAATCCGAACTTCTGTAAAACTGGGGCGACTGGCTGGATCAGCTCTCCAGCAGGAATACATGATGCCGTACCTGCAGGGATGACAGAATGTTTTAACTTGTGCTCAGTAAACCTCTTAAGGAATATTAAATTCTATATTCAGTTGTATCATACAGGAGTGGGCAAAAGTAGGTTTACAGTTGTTCATATGGAAAAAGACATACAGATTTTGATTACTTCAATAGCTTTATTAACTCAATAGCTTTATTAATTCAAATGAATGTCTCAATGGCACAATGCACTTGGGTTCAGTCTCACAAGTGCCCAAATTGCTGGCGTCATGTACTCATAACTGTAAACCAGCTTTTGCCCATACCTGTACATACATTTGACTTGCACTTTCTTGGCCACATGCAGACAACACTGGACTGCTGCTGTTTATAAAATGGACATCTGCATGTGGATAAGACCATACCAAGTGAGCCCAAATCAACCCTCTCCCAGGGTAACCTGTGCCCAGATATTCTCACACACATTTTTCGTTTTCTCAGTTATGTAAATCACAGCAGCTCAGATGCATAGATGTTGTCATGTAAAGAACACTGAAACGGCTTCAATTGTGCACTTTTTGAGTTTGACAATCTGCTGTTTGCCTGTTCAAATACAAGGGGGTACCCAAAAATAACCGGAGTCTGTACCTGGCGTGTAATCTAGACTTAGTTGCGAATTTTGCCGCTAGGTGTGGCATACTTACAGTATTCTGTGGCAGTCTGCCAATTGGCGTTGCTCTGTATTGTTCATATGGCATTCCGTGTCGGGTTTTCTTGGTGCTTAGTAAATGTGTTCTGCGTTTTTTGTGATGGGTGATCATAAAGAACAGCGAGTCTGCATCAAATTTTGTTTTCTCTTAGGGAAATAGCTGCTGAAACTGTACTGATGCTTGAAACTGCTGTTAAAGAGGAAGCTTTAAGTAAAACACAGGTCTACGAGTGGTTTTTGCATTTCAAATGAGGGGAAATGTCACTTGAAGGCCAACGAAGATCTGGCCCACCTTCCACAATTAGGAATGACGAAAATCTTGAAAAAGTTTGCAATTCAATTTACAGGGATCGAACTATTGAAGAGATTTGTGAATTGACTTGTGTGTCTTGGAGTTCTTGCCATCTTTCCTACTCGCCTGATCTTTGCTCCTTGCAACTTTTTCTTGTTCCTGCATATGAAAAAAGAACTCAAAGGAAAGTGTTTTTGTACCGTGGAGCAAGTCAAAGAAAATTGCTGCAGGCACTGGACAGCGTTTCTCTTCAGCAATTCCAAAAATGTTTCCACTAGTGAGGAAACTGTTGGGACAAGTGCATTCATTCACACTTTGAAGGAGACTAAAAGTTCAGTAGGTAAAAATTATTTACTTATTTATTTTTTTAAATGTTATTCATTTTATTGTAATCATTCCATACAAATAAGATACATTTTTACAAAAAACAGGATTGAAAACAAATCGAACCCCACCCCTGAGAAAGAGAGCATGGCCAACAGAGTACTGTAATACTTAAAGCTTGTAACCATACCTAAATTGATGAGTTTAATAGGGCAATGAAGATGAATGGAGAAGAAAAAGAAATGCGGTGAGAATTACTCCTTCTTATTCTAAAATGTTATTGATTAGATCCTGCCAGATTTTGAAAAAGTTCTGTACAGATCCTCTAACTGAGAATTAGATTTTTTCCAATTTCAAATAGTATAAAACATCAGTTTCCCACTGACTTAAAAGAGGAGAGTTAGGATTCTTCCAATTTAGCAAAATAAGTCTGCGTGCCAATAGTGTAGTAAAGGCAATCACAGTTTGTTTGTCTTTCTCCACTTTAAACCCATCTGGAAGAACCCCAAACACAGCTGTTAATGGGTTAGGAGGGATTGTGACACCGAGGCTGTCTGAAAGGCACTTAAAAATTCTGGTCCAAAATGATGTTCATTTGGTGCAGGCCCAGTAAGTAAATTTTTAAATTCTGGTTATTTTTGGGTACCCCCTTGTGTATTGAACTTGTCTACAGATTCCTTGAGGTGTACTTACTTTCTGCACATGACAGTATACTGTATGTAAATATGTATATTGTGCTTGTACATTATAATATTAGTATTTAAGTGTTGCTATAAACAGAGGATTTAGAAAGTACTCACTTTCCGCTCAATTTATTGTGTTGTACATTGAATTTTAAATGAATTAATTAGCCATTTTTGCCCATTAATCTACACTCAATAACCCATCATAACAAAGTGAAAATGTTTTTCAGTAATCAAAAACTGAAATCTCTTATTCTTATAAGAGTGTGGCAATTCAAATCAGCTGGGTGACTCACCTCCCAGGAGACTTTATTTTCATCTCATGTCTCCATATTTTTGTTATTCTTTTACTATACTGACATTGTTCTCTCTTTCTGCATGCAACTAAGACACTGCAACCAATTCCCCTCTTAAATAAACTTATGTGTCATGGCTGTCTGTCGATCTGACTATGATGTCATCCATACATTTGTCCATCTTTGTCACTCCCTGTCCTGAGTGTATGCTGGTCGATGAGCAGGCCAATTTGGGAAAGTCAGACCCAGGGACATGATGGGGAAGGGAATTACCCCCCAGGCACTGTGGGATGGTTTCAATGGTGATGGCTTGCCATTCTCTTCTCCTCTTGTTGATGTGTCTGTTGTTGTGATGGACTCATTAATTTATTGTTCAAAAGCATGTGATCCTCAGCATGTGTCTCAAGCTACATATATGGCCTTGAGAGAATGTTTCCAGTGTTTCCTGAGGTTGGGATCCTTCAGCGAGTTCATCATACAGGACCAACTAGGGAAGCCGAGACTCATCCATGCGAATAACGTTGCCCAGTGCAGCGGAGGATATGGCTGAGCAGCATGGCCTCAATGCTAGTTGATGAGCAGCATTCCAGAGTTTTAGTGTGTGGAGTCCTGTCCTCGCAAGTTCGCAAGTGATGCCGAGGATTGCCACCAATTTCCTGCCTAAATAAACTTATGTGTACTTTGAAGGGTCATTAACTTCCTACACAGTGTCAAAAGAACATAAGTAATGTGACAGGCGAGAGGTGACTATTTAATCGATCAAGTCCATTTGTTTAACTAAAAGTTAAGCTGTCTCCATATCTCATCCAGATTCTTCTTAAAAGTTGGGGAGGTTTCAACTTCAACTACATGTCTCGGTAGTTTGTTTGGATTCCCACAAATCTTTGTGTAAAGATGTGCTTCCTGGCTTCAGTTTTAAATGGACTTCCCCTTAATTTCCACTGATTTCCTCGAGTACCAGAGTTACCCTTAAGCTGAAAGAATGTTGCTGGATCTTTTCTTGCCAAATCAAAATCACCTTCATGGTTGGGGATGGTCCTATATGTTCTCCAGCAACACAAGGCTAGAACTCCATCTTGTAGATCATCATGTCTTTGTATCTACAAGTCTTCTGTAGGCCTTAAAGAGTAGGGTAGATGGGGGTTCAATGGGTGTGTTAAATGTATAGCATAGGTTTGTTCCTAGGACCAAGCACCCTATAATAGTCAGGGTGTGTTGGTATCTGTCTTATTCCCTCTCTAGCCTCACTGTATTTCTGGCTAGAGTGGCAGACGTCTCTTTCTGTTGCTGTTGCTGAACTTCCTTCCCTCTACTGTCCCGTGAGAGGACTGCCTACTTCTGCCCAGACTGTAACTCTTACTCTTGCTTAACACTCTTCTGTGAAAAGTGTCACAAATACAGGATGTGCCATCTGCTACCTGTACCTGTATTTGCACACAAGCCATATGAAAGCCCTCTTCAGTTAACAGTGTGGATTTCCCTCTTATTTTGAAGGTTATTTGTGGGACCTCATCCTGCCTGTTGTTAACCTGGTGGTGCCCATGCCCCTGCCAGTTACTTGCCAGTTATAAACTCTCTCACATCCTGTATGTGGAAGTGCCAAGACAGCTGTTTTTTTTTGTTTTTATATACCAAATTGTATTGAGGAAGCATTAGAAAAAAAAGAGTGACTGCTTCATGGCGCATAAATGGGTAAGGCTGGCATGAAGATGGCTGATAGCCAATGGATACTCACAGTTCATCCAGACAGTCTGCTGGTTGTTTTAGCCTGTTCCCTTGAAGAAGATAATCATAGATTTCGTGGTTCTGAACTCCAGGATATGGGGTCATGCCACGCGTGGCAATCTCCCACATTGCCACTCCAAAAGCCCACTGAGAACATTAAGGGGGGGGGACCATTAGATTATATGCATCACACTGTAAAAGTCATCTGATAACATTATCTGAGAATTGCTGAAAAGCTAAAAACAAACTCATACCACATCGCTTTTGGTGGTGAAGACTCGATCAGCGAGACTCTCAATAGCAATCCACTTCACAGGCATCTTTGCGATTCTCCCTTGTCTATAATAGTCTCCACTGTAAATTTTCTTTGACAGGCCAAAATCTGCCACGCAGACAGTCATGTCATCTCGCAACCTGTGCAAAAAGAAATAAGATGTGTCTTACTGAATAGTCATTTGTGTAGAAGCATGTTATCATCCATCTTTTGAAACCACATTTTCCAAATGGATCTGCAAACCACACGGACTGCAACCAGATTGAGAATCAAACTCAAGTCCTTGGAGCTGAGGAATACTTAGTGTCCCTTGAGTAGAAGCATGCATTTCTTGTTCATTATCTCATTCCACTTAATTCAGTTCAGCCATCTTGGAAGCAACCTTGGACAGGAGGCTAGTCCAACCACAGGGGACATTCAAGTGCACAGAATGAACGTAATGTGTGTGTCCTTGGTAGGTGGGAATAAAATCAGAGGATTCAGAGAAAAACACATTTGGATGCAAAGAGAAGATACCAGCTTCAAACAAGCAATGAATGGATTAGGAGTTGAACTCAGATCCTTGTGGTTAGATGAGGTTATGGTGCACCATCCTAATGGCATAGGAAAAGCACGCAAAGTCCACAAAGACGATGACTAGGTCAGGAACTAAGCCCATGTCTCTGGAGATGAAAGGCAGATATGCTAATTACTGGGCTGCTGGCATTTATGCTGCACACCTACTGCAAGGAGACATTTTGCAGCCAAAAACCTTTGGTGGATGCATTTGCCCAATTCATTTACTCGTTTCGAGTCTTCTTATTCCAGTTGAAAATGACAGCAGCTGAGGTAGCTTCAGACACAAGGCGAGAAAAAACTTATGAACAGGCTGCCATTCCCTCCCATACACATACCGACACTCACTCAAACCAAGGGTTATTTTCTAGGAAGATGTTTGCAGTCTGTACTAAATTGCCACCTTATGTATAGGAGGTGAAACAAACAAAACCGTCCGTAAATTAGTCTGAAATATCCATACCAGGCCCATCATACACCTGATCATTTGACTGGAGGTCTATGTCTAATCTCTGATGATATTAACCTAATTATGGCAGCCATTCCTGACTCAGTGAGATGTGATTTATTATTAGACTTTAAATCTGTATTCCTGTGTTGTTTCTTAAGGTTCCCCTCAAAATATATCATTACTTCATAGTTAAATAATTACATACTTTGAATCTGTCAATGTTCTTTTTTACAAGAAGTAAAAACAGATTTCAGTGCCTACCAATACTTTAGATCAGGGGTGTCCAGCTCCGGTCCTGGTGGGCCACAGTGGCTGCAGGTTTTCATTCCAACCCTTTTCTTAATTAGCAAGCAGTTTTCAGTGCTAATTAACTCCTTTCCCCTTCATTCTAATAGCCAAGTTTTTAAGGATTCGGTCCTCTGAATTGATCCGTTTCTTCATTAAATGACAGCCAAACAGAAATGAGATATGAAACAGATGACCAGCTGAATAGGAACATCAAACTCCAGCCAATTTCACTCCAACCAGTTTCTTAATGAGAAGCCAATTCTTGCTGTTAATTGAGTATCATGACTTCTTGCTGCTCTTTCTGCCACAGCAGACTGTTGATTTTCTGTTTTTTTCTAAGACCACCGTAAAGATGTTTTGGTGACCTGAGCAGACCAATATGACAGAGACCTTCACCATTCTTTATTTTCAGGTTAGCTGGTCATGTGTCGGCTTGTTTTGTGTTTCATTATTGTTTAGCTAAAAAAACAACTAAGGCGTCTGAGTCACATCAGTTAAAACTAAAGCAAAACAAGTTAATCAGCAGCAAAATGGCTCACTAATTAAGAAGATGGTTAGAATGAAAACCTGCATCCACTGTGGCACACCAGGACCAGAGCTGGACACCCCTGCTTTAGACAGAACAAAAAAGTTTCAAATATGACACTGCAGTGTCAGGGCTTTTTTTGAACGGTCTAAAGGTCATGTCACATTACTTGACTTATGCAGCATTTTTTCAGTCATAGCCTTCACTTGCATAAATTTTGAAAGTTGTAGGCAGTTGGTGGTGGCAAGCTCCATGTGCATGAGACCTGACAATCAATGAATGCTCATGTGGAAGTTCAATGCAGCGATAAGGAGTTTTGGACCTCACAAACAGAAGAGAAGCTCATCTGTCTGATGTTTTGTGTTTTACATACCATGGCAGAATGGAGAAAAAGAAAAAGGGGATGAGATTGATTGCAGTTGAGCTCGCTGTATCTGATAACCATTTATACAGCACCGGCTCTGTCAGACAGCACAAACTTGGCTGTCAGAAAGAGAGGTTCAGACGACTGTGGTAGAAAGTCGTCATGCAGTTGGTAAATTTGATGTGCCAAGCGATTTTGAGATGAGCAACTGCAGTTGGAAAGTCTGACATACTCTCCAATTAAAAGTCATGTAATATGACATCAGCTTAGCAAAACAATGGCAATGCGATGTCCGTAGGCTCTTTGCTCCCCAAGCTAACTTCCAGATAATTTTAGATTAATTTAAACTCACATGCAGTTTCTTGCTGCTAAATCACGGTGCAGAAAATTCTTGCTGCTTAGGTATTCCATTCCCAAAGCAATGTCTATCATAAACTTCAGCAGCGTCTGGAGTGGTAAGTACTGCAACAAAGCAAAACAGAAGTTTATAACAAGGATTTCACACTTATGAACACATTAACATGACATGACAACAAAACCAAGTATGACAACAATGTTTATTTCTATAACATGTTTTCATACAAGATATGTAGCTCAAAATACTTTGCAAGGAGTTAAGAAAAAAATACCATATATGAGTACATGCTTCTATCTCTGAAGCTTTGACAATAAGATTTTTATACTTTACCATTGTAATACTAAGGAGACTAAAAAGAACGAAAGGTGCTATCTTTTCCAACTGTTGAAATGGCTACCCAAATACATTCATCAGGCAATGCTTACATGGGAGACACCAGAGACCCCAGCAAACAACCTGACCCCCCCATCCCACCTGGCACATACTTCCTTATCTTCACAGGGAATCAGAAGGTACAGCACGTATCCTGTCCAGAGCAGGTATCAAAGTAGCGTGCAAGCCTACTAACACACTGTGCACAGTCCTTCTTAATGATAAAAGCAAGAAATCAGCAGCAGGGACACGGAATTCGGTTTATAGCATACCATGTATTGCAGGTATTCACGGGGCAGACATCAAAAACACTTGCAATACGTATACAGGAACATTACAGTGTTTACAGTAATCCCTCGCTATATCGCGCTTCGACTTTCGCGGCTTCACTCTATCGCAGATTTTAAATGTAAGCACATCTAAATATATATTACGGATTTTTCGCTGGTTCGCGGATTTCTGCGGACAATGTGTCTTTTAATTTATGCTACATGCTTCCTCAGTTTGTTTGCCCTGCTGATTTCATACAAGGGACGCTATTGGTGGATGGCTTAGAAGCTACCCAATCAGAGCATGTATTACATATTAACTAAAACTCCTCAATGATATAAGATATGCTTCCCGCGCTGTGTTTGATTGTTTGCTTGTCTCTGCCTCTCTCTCACCCTCTCTGACATTCTCTGCGCCTGATGGAGGGGCTGTGAGCAGAGGTGCTGTTTGCACAGAAGCTGTTTGCCTAGTGGATACGGACGCACCTCTAAGAAATGCCGCTTTATCGCGGTGCTTCCAAAAGCACACATATTGATTTTTTGATGGTTTGCTTTAATCTCGCTCTCTCTCTCTCTCTCTGACGTTCTCTGCGCCTGACGGAGGAGATGTGAGCACAGGGGCTGTTTGCACAGAGGCTGTTTGCTTAGAAGATACTGACGCTCCTCTAAAATGCGCGCAAACTTAAAAGCACACGTATTGTTTTTTGATTGTTTGCTTTTCTTTGCAAGCGCTCTCTCTCTCTCTCTCTGAAATTCTCTGCTCCTGAAGAGAAGAAGATCTATTTGCATTCTTTTAATTGTGAGAAAGAACTGTCATCTCTGTCTTGTCATGGAGCACAGTTTGAACTTTTGACTAAAGGGTGTTATTTCATGTCTAGAGGGCTCTAATAATGTTAACAGTGTGGGTGAGTTTATAAGGGCTTAAAATATATAAAAATAACTACACAAACATATGGTTTCTACTTCGCGGATTTATCTATCCGGGGTTCTGGAAGCATAACCCAGCGATCGAGGAGGGATTACAGTATATATATTTATATATATATATATATATATATATATATATATTGTGGCCAGAAGGGGGCGCAGCAGCTAACCAAACACCCGACACAACAGACACAATGCACAAGTCCAGCACGACACACATTTTATGTAGCTGTGGGAAGCACCTTCCTTTTGTTCCTCCCACCTCACCACAGTTAATATGAGCACAGCCCAATAAACAGCATACGATGCCTTTTCTTTTTTTACCTCTCTTTTTCTCTTTCTCCTTCCACCTCCACTCCTTCTCGAGCAAGCTTCATCTCTCTCCCTCCCGTCCCTAGCTCTCAGAGTAGAGGTAGCTGGTTCTTTTTAAGCTGTACCCGGGGGCACTCCAGGTGGCCCAGTAGCATGTTCTAGAAGTATTCCCAGGTGTGGTGGAAACCCTACGTCACAGGCTTCTGCAGTCTCTGCAACTCCCCATGATTAACTATAAATCCCAAGCATGTCCTATGGGAATCTGTGGCATCACAGCCACCCGGGGGGCTGCCCTCTAGTGTCCTGGGGAAGATAATGTCCTGAGTTCATTCCTTCCATTATATAGGTGTCCCGGCTGGACAAGAGCCAAGCCATCTGCCACTATATATAAGATAATGTCCTGAGTTCATTCCTTCCATCATATAGGGGTCCCAGCCACAATATATATATTGTGGCGGGTGACCGGGTCCTATGCCCAGCCGGGACACCTCTTCCATTTATGTTCCTGGGGAGCAGCCATGGGCTCCTCAGTACCTCCCTCGGGATGCTTGGTGGCAGCCTACCTGGCTGACGATGGTGCCTCAGCTTCCCGCAGGGTTCCATGGGAGATGGAGCTCTCCACAACCCTGTGGGGATCTGGGGCGGCCGCCAGGGGGTGCTGCATGGATCCCGGAGCCAACCTGGACAACTCTACAGCCTCAACCGGAAGTGCAATTAGGAACAGGTGATCAAGCACCTGGAGCACTTCCGGGTGGGTTATAAAAAGGACCGGCAACCACCACTCAGGGCCAGAATCGGGAGGAAGATGACGAGGTTGCCTGGGAAGAGAGGTGGTGCCAGAAGAAGGGTTGTGATTTGTGTTGTGCTTAATACTTGGGACTGTGTTGTGGCCGGGGGGTTCACGCGGAAGACGTACACTCCAGCTGAAGAAAGAAATAAAGTCTTTGTGTTTTTACAAGTGCTTCTGTGTACGTCTGTGACGGGTCGGGCGCTATATGGCGTTCTTATATATATACAGTATATATATACAGGTATATATATAGTGATGTCATGTAATTAAATTTTAAGATGTTAGCTATCCACTGTATGTTAGGGGGGCACACACCTCTTAGAAGGGCTCAGGTTTGCTTAATGACTGCACAGAGAGACAGAAGTGCACACACAGGAGCGGAAGAGACTGTGGTGGTGGGGCAGCTGTATGTGGGAAAGGAGAGAAAGAGAAAGGAGCATCCAGAGTTTACAGAAAAATCAATGAAGAAGTTAGCATAAAAGGCATGACTTCAGACCCTGAAGGTGTGGGTTCATATCCTATTACTGACACTGTGTGACCACGAGTAAGTGACATCACCTGCTTGGGCTCCTTTTGGAAAACTAAAAGAAATGTAAACAATTGTATCTCTCAGATATAGTAAGACACCTTGGATAAAAGTTTCAGCCAAATAAATTGTAATAATAATAATAACAATACTGATAATATTATTATTATTATTTCTTTCTCGGCATAAGGGTTGAAAAGCTTTTGCATCACTAGTTTGGACTGTTTGAAGTAAAGAATATCAATAAAACATACTGTACATAAACACACAAGAACAGTTCTGACAAGAATATTCTGTTCAGCCCAACATGGCTAATTAATTCCTTTTCACCTGCACTGACAGAACAAGACAGCAGCAGTTTAAAGTAAGATTGAATCAGAAGATCATGATTGTGACAACACGCCAAAGTTGTAAAAAGGAGGGCAGCAGTTAATTAAACAAAGGCTCCTAAATTAAATTAACAAAGCACAGGACAGAAGACAAAACTGTAGAATGAGAAAGGTAGAGTAAGAGAGTCGGTACCCAGAATATTTCACGTTGCCTAAACCAAAACACAAATCTAAGTCAAAGAACAGGAAAGGACAGAAAAGAATTTGTAACTAGAGATATCTTTAAGAGTAATAATGTAAGGCGCCATTTTGTTTGTCTTGATTCATCTACAGTCTTGGACAGTTAGGAAGTGTTTGACGCAGACGTAAAGATGCCAGGTGTCACACACTTCCGATTGTCCCGTCTAGCAACAGCCTGGCAACTCTGCACCACAAACAGCACATAATGGTGCTGCTGACAATAAAAGCAAAATGGCGCTATTGGAAGTTGTCTCTCTATTATAAAAAAAAATCTTGGAAGGCTTGGAAGGAGACGATACGTGATTTTCTCAGAGACACTTTAACGTCCCGCAAGACAAGGCAGTGAGTCAAAAGGACAGCTGCTGTACAGGCTTTTAAATGATCGACGCTCAGTGCGACAAGCAGAACACTAGCTCGGCGGCAGCAGCTGCAAGCCAGCAGCTGATCTGACCGCATCTCCATAGCATGAGTTCCACCAAGATCCCCAGAAAGTCATCTCTATTATTCATCAGGGGCCAAGGAAAAGGGTGAAAAATATAAAACTTGTTTAGATCATGACATCACCTAACTTTAGCAAACTATCAAGCTAAGTTTTGAAGGTCCCCCCCAGAATACCCCCACCCACCACGCTACCTTGGGGAAATAATCCACATATTAGAGGTTGTCAGTGTAAACAAACACTTTCTAATATTTATTTAGTGCTAGGGTGTTGTACCGTGTTAGCCATTATGAACGTAGTGAGAAGTTAAGCAAAATGACACCTTTTACTGGCTAACTAGAAAGATTACAATATGCAGGCTTTCGAGGCATCTTGGGCCCCTTCTTCAGGCAAGATGTAATACAGAAATACAACATGATTTAAATAGAGACAAGAGTTTTATGGCCAGAAATGAGGATTTTTTGCGTCTCTCGGACTGACCCAGGCAACCTGACCACAGATCCACAGTGTATGGAAAAACTCATCAGAAACTTCTAAAGACTTTGTTGGATGGTCATCTTATCAAACAATCTTGATTATACATTGTTCTCCTGTCTTTCTAAATGAATCTGAGCCTGGAGAGGTCTATTCATTTTTTACATCTTAGATGTCTCACTTAAAGGTTTTGCAGTGCTGTATCTGTCCTGGTGTCTATATAAACACTGGGAATTCTACATCTTGCGTGAAGAAGGGGTCTGAGTTGCCTCAAAAGCTTGCATATTTGTAATCTTTCCAGTTAGCCAATAAAAGGTGTAATTTTACTTAATATGTATTTGAAATCTACGCATAACCAGCTCCTACATGTATCCCAGAGCTCTTGTAGAGAAGCTCATTTTATACTATAAGCTGGCATCCATTCTATTAATTCCCTTCATGATTCCGAACATTTCAAACTCGTTCTCCTTTTTTGTGGTGAGATTCACATTTAACCATGACTCCAAGAGAAAAGACTTAAGAGAGCTTAAATAAACAGCTATTGACTGCATTTATGAAAGACGGATTTTAGGAGGGCAGAGATGGTTGGGCTGGAGACAAGGCAGCAGTGCTAAGCGGTTTCCAGACATTTAGCTGAGAACTCACAGCCTCACATGAGAGACAGTGGACTGTTTCAAAGTGACGCATGTGGAAAGACCACCTCTATAAAGAGTGAAGGAAGTCTACTGTGTAATGTGCATTTAACTGAGTTTACCTTGGACCAACATTATGGAAAAAAAAACCTAAATTAGTGAAGTGGTTTTCCATTTTTGAAATACCTGTGGTCTTTCTCCAAGTCGAGATCGAAGCAGGAAGCTGTGCAAATCACCGTATTTCATGAAAGGTAGAATCACCATAGGTTTTGGAAAACGTTCGTGGGAATTTATTTCTAAGCAAACTCCTATAAAAATAAAAGGAAATAAACCATTGTATGAGCGTGAGTGTTAAATGGATGATGGAGATCTCAAGGTCAGGAAAGGCCTACACATATTAATATTGCATTAAAACAGGCAGAGGCACCCCCAGAAGTTTCCAATACATCTCCTAATCACATTCAGTGAACATCACCACCAAGATGAAGTCGTGTCCTCGGCAATGGAGTTCTCAAACAGACAGAAGCCCAATGTATTAGAAAAATGAGAAACCTTATACTGGTGGAAAAAATGTTGGTAGAAAAGTGGTGGGAGTACACAATTCAAAAATTACTGAAGGTTTTTTGTTCTTTTCTATGAATGCTGGTGTTACATCAACATGTCACATTCACCATGGCTGGCATGGACATTTATGGTCCTTACCTAGCAGTCGGATGACATTTGGGTGACAGAAATCTTTCATACAAGCTGCTTCACTGAGAAACTCCTCGATCTCTCTTTGAGAGAAGTTGTCCACTAAAACACAACAAATGCACACATGATTAAGAGTCTGCTGTCCTCCAGGATTAACTCTTACTTATAAAAAAAATCAGCAGCAGTATTTTGAAAAATGAAGTACAGTATTTAGACATTCCAACTTTCATTAGCAGATGTTTTTCAACACGCATAACCTCACATAGACGGCTGAGATGTTTCTATAATCAATGGGTAAAGAGTAACAGCTGTTTGGCAGAATATAATATGTACATCTCTTTTTATTACAGATCATTAAGTGGAATAACATGACTAGGTATGTTTAATGTGTCAACAAGGTCGGGAGTATGCACTGATAGCACATTGCTGCACCCACCACACCTCCTGGATTGAGACCGAGTGCTGCGGGTGACACCTCAGCACCACTGTGAGGTTTTTCTTTATGGTGACTGGAGTGCCAATCCTGCCACCAACCCCCAAGTCTTCCCTGTAACTTGGAGGACCTGCTGGCGGGGCTGGATGCTGGTTAATGTCATACCAGGATGGAGCAATTGCAGCTTAAGGGTCAAATGGAGAAGAGTCACTTCTGGCACTTACGGGAATCGAACAAAGGCAACCTTTCTGATTGCTGGGCGCAGATCACTAGCCTCAGAGCAACCACTCCGCTCATGATGTCAACAAGTCAAGTTGGAAAGTCCTCCTTTATTATGCCTTAGTGCTTATGGAGCCATCCTGCAGTGGATTCAGAAAGTTTTCAGACCCCTTCACTATGTGCACACTTTATTATGTTGTAAATTTAAGTTTACATGAAAAAAAATTGCCATTGTTGCCCATGAATCTACACTCAGTAGTCCATTGTGAAAAATGGAAAGGATGTTTTTAGAAACATTTGCAAAGGTATTAAAAATCAAAAACTGAGGTCCCTCATTCTGTAAGTATTCAGACCCTTTGCTGTGGCACTACAAACTGTGCATCCTGTTTGCTTTCATTCTCCTCCAGATGTGTTTAGAACTTGATTGAAGTCCACATGTGGCACACTGAATTGAATGGACTTGTTCAGAAAGGTACGCACGTGAGTATATAAGGTCCTATAATTTAGTAGCATTGGACAAAAAACAATCCGTGAAGTCTAAAGAACTCTCTGTAGACTTCCTCAATCAGATTATGGTGAGGCATAGACCTTAGAAAGGGGACAAACCCCATTCTGAAAGCTCCAAGTGTTCACAGGAGCACAGTGGCCTCAATAGGTGTGAAATGGAAGAAATTTGGGATCACCAGGACTCTTCCTAGACTTTGCCATCCTGATACACTGAGTAAAAAGGGTCAAGAAGGGCTTTGGTCGACGAGGTGACCAAGAACCCAATGGTCACTCCAACAGAACTTCAGAAGTCCTCTACTGAGATCAGAGAATCTGTTGGGAGGACAACCATCTCAGCAGCACTCCATTAATCAGGAGTTTATGGTGGAATGGCCAGATGTAAACCACTCTTGAGTAAAATGCCTACAACAGGCTCTTTAAAAGACTCTTATCATAGAGCATGAGGAAAAAGATTCTCTGGTCTGATTAGACAAAAACAGAACTTTTTGGCTAAAGCAATATGTCTGGGAAATGCCAGGCACTGCTCATTACCTGCCTAATACCAGCTCTGTGCTGAAGCATGGGGGTGGCATACTATGGAGGTGCTTCTCAGTGAGAGGGAGACTTCGGAGAATTAAGAGAAAGATGAATGCAGCCAAATATGGAGACATCCTTGAGAAAAACCTGCTCCAGAGTGCACACGACTTCAGACTGGAACAAAGGTTCAGCTTCAGCACGACAATGAACCGAAGCCTACAGCCAAGACAACACTGGAGTGACTTCAGGACAAATCGCTGACTGTTTCTGAGCAGCCCAGCCAAAGCCCAGACTTAAGTTCCATAGATCTGAGGAAAACTCAGAAGATGGCAGTTTACAGGCACTTCCTATTCAATTTAATGAATCCAGAGAGGATTGGCTCAGAAGAATGGGATAAGCTGCCCAAATCCAGATGTGCAAAGCTTGTGGAGACTTACACAAGAAGACACAAAGCTGAAATAGCTGATAAAGGGGCATCTACAAAGTACTGGATAAATGGTCTGTATACTGACTGTATATGAATGAAAGATTTCAGTTTTAAATTTTTAATAAACTTGCAAATCTTTACAAAACATGTTTGTTTTGTCATTATGGGTTATAGAGTATAGATTGATGGGCAAAACTTGAATATAAAATTAAATCTACCACACAATATAACTGTGCAGAAAGTGAAGGGGTCTGAATACTTTCTGAATCCATGGTACCTGGTTACTGGCTGTGTTCAGTTTAGATGTTCTTCCCATGTCTCTCTTAAGCTTTTCTCCAGTAATTTCCATTGCATCCTAAAGATGTGCATGTTAGGCTATCAAACTCTGTTTTGGTCTGGTGCTTGAATGGGCCTCGAGATGAACTAGTCTCCCAACTAGGGCTGGTTCCTGCTTTCATAAGGACATAGCCCTCTGTGGCCATGAACTGGAGTATGTTTAAGGATTTTATGTTAGGTTTTAATGTTGGATGGATGGAAGTGGAATCCAAATTTAAGATCATTGAAGTCTAAGTTTGTACTATCGGCAACAAGGAAGAAATTACCAAAGGGGACAAATTCATTCACAGGATAATATATCCATCCATTCATTTAGCAGACTTGCTTAGAGTATATCAGAGTCACAGTGGAGCTGCAGTATATGCCAGCAGCACTGAACTCAAGATAAAAATACAAGTCCTAGATGGGGAAGCATATTATTGTAGGACATCTGTATAATGATGGCATGATGGTGTAATGGCTAGTATTGCCAAGTCACAGTTCCTTTTATTCACAATCACTGTGTAGAGTTCGGATGTTCCTTGTGTGTCTGGGTGAGTCTCCTCCAATTACTTCACTTCTCTCTTATACCCCAAGATCCTGTAACACTAAATTATCCCAGCAAGGGTGAATGTGGGTGTGTGTGAGTGTGCCCTGTGATGAACTGGCATCTCATTAATGGCTGATCACTTCCTTCGGTTCAGTGCTGCAAGAATATATAAGACATGTCTCCCAATGATTCTGTATTGGTCTAAGTGAATCTGAACAAACATATCATATTCCAAGATCAAGAAATCTACAAACAAAACTTTTCTTTTATTTCCTTCTGATCTTTTTTAATCCAGGTAATAAATAAAAATCAGCAAATCTTGGCATATTACATTTTCAGTTTAACTTTTCATACCCCATAACTTATAACTTTACTCATAATTTAACTTATATCATTAAGGTTTTAATAGCTTATCATCAAAAGGGGCAGCATTGTGGTGCAGAGAGCAAGGCTCAAATTCTGTACCTGGGTGCTGTCTTTGTAGAGCTGGCACGCTCTACCCAAGTTTGTGTGGGTTTTCTTCTGGGTGCTAAGGTTTCTGTCCCAAATCCCCAAAGAAATTAAATTTAGGGAAACTGGTGATCCCCTATTGGCCCCTTTGTGACTGTGACAGTGAGGGTGCGTCTGTTTGTGAGTGAGTCCTATGACAGAGAGGTGCCTCGTTCAATTTTGTTGCCTGCCATGAATCATGAACTTGCTGGAGAAGGTCTATTATCCCATGGCAGGTTCAGCAGGTTTTAGAAGTGTAGGTTATTTATCAAGAAAAGTGCTGCCAAACACTTCAGAGGCAAAGGCAATTAGAACTTTCATCTTACTTTTCATAGTTTTTACTGCGACCTTCTGGCTGCTTCCATCTGGCTGCTTCAGGTGACCTTCAAATACAGAGCCAAACTCACCTAATGAAAAGGAATACTTAATGGAATTAACACAACACAGTATTTACATCATGTATCACACACAGTTTATCACAGGCTACCTTTCTATACCCATACATTTGCATTCTAAGGCAACCCAAATAATCAATTTAATAAAATTTTAACTTCAGTGCCCCAAAACATTTCCTCAAGGCTCTTCTGTTAAACCTGTTTAGTCTGTGGTGCTTGCCCGGCCTCACTCTAAGCATGAAGTGGCTTTTTGCCGTAAGACAAGCAGGTACCATAAACAAATCTTGTCCTGGTTGGTGTAACATGCTGGTGGCACATGATTCTGAAAGATAGAGACATTCAGTCCTGGTCAGGTACCACATGTGTAAATACTACATGATACACGGGGCCTATAAAAAGTATTATCCCTCCTTGAACGTTTTCACACTTTCTTGTTATATAACATTTAATCACAGTGGATTTAAGTTGGCTGTCTTGACACTGATCAACGGAAAAAGATTCATTAATGTCAAAGTCAAGACAAACCTCTGAAAAGAGATCTAAATAGATAGATAGATAGATAGATATGAAAGGCAGTATATAATTAAATAGATAGATAGATATGAAAGGCAGTATATAATAGATAGATAGATAGATAGATAGATAGATAGATAGATAGATAGATAGATAGATATGAAAGGCAGTATATAATAGATAGATAGATAGATAGATAGATAGATAGATAGATAGATAGATAGATAGATAGATAGATAGATAGATAGATAGATAGATATGAAAGGCAGTATATAATTAGATAGATAGATAGATAGATAGATAGATACAAAAGGCATCATGACAGATAGATTAGAAAGGTACTACATAAGAGAGAGATAAGGCAATATTTAAGAAGTACAGGGTGGCGCAGGGAAATGGGGAATTTTGGAACTAGATTTTGGTGACCCTGGGGCATTGGCAGTTGTTTGGGCCCAATGCCACCTCGTTTAGTACCCCTTGCCATTAGCTATAACGGAGCAAAGGAGTGGTGTGCAACAAGTGTTCACTGTGAAAGCCTTTAAATAAGAATGGTGATAGTGCGATCGTCGCACAAAGGAAATAGATAGATAGATAGATAGATAGATAGATAGATAGATAGATAGATAGATAGATAGATAGATAGATAGATAGATAGATAGATAGATAGATAGATAGATAGATAGATAGATAGATGTGTCTAATGTGTGTGTTCCTGTCTCCAACTTAAACTGGGCATAGCTATTCCAGAAAATGGATGGATATTTAACAATTAAGAAGATAACTAACCAATAGGCTCTGTAACTGAGGAACAGAAGAGAGGGTATTAATTTTCTGCTCAGTTGATTGTCTGTGACAAATGCCCACCACGACCAAGCAGGTGAAATGTGCTAATATGGTGCATAGAGATTATGAGGCTCATATCTTTTGTACACCTACAAAAATTATGGGTTACACTGTTTATTTCATTGGATTCACTTCTGTAACATTTGGCAGCCTTGAAGAATCACTGATGAGTAATACAACAAAAAATATCTCTTGCTGCCACCATTGGCTACACTAAAATAATATTCAGCATAGCTAGAAATGAAGGCTGGGTGCATCAAGAGATGTAAACCTTCTTGCTGAATGGTAAGAGACTCTAACTCCCCATCTAGACACTCTTTGGCCATTGCATACAGTCTTACCTTCACCAAGGACCTTCCCTACTGAAAGCAGCTTTCTATCAGTCATTACATCCTGGAGTTTGGTCTGCAGATCTTCATTAATTCCCAAAATGTTAGCTACAGAAAGAAGAAACAGGATATATAATCGGTTTAAAGAGATATGCACCATGCTTATGAGAAAAACTATTTTTTTAAACAAGAAGAGACCTCAGTAAGAGTTCCTAAGCTGCTAATTTCAGCCACAATTCTCTTTTTGATTATTTCTGATGATTTTTTCCCTTTATTTTTATATTTTAGACATGAATATATAAAGAATAGCAAGGGAAAGTAACAGCCTTCAAATAGTAAGCAAATATGATGAAATTATGACCCACAGTAAACCTGTGACAACATTCCCGCCACCCATCTTACTCTCTGTCCTGGAGTGTGAGAGATGTGCTCAGTGAGAATAAGAAAGAAGTAACAATAAATGTAAAAAAGTAAATAACCTAGAAATGCATAAATAAATTTACATATATTAGCATGCTTGGTAAGTTCTGCTTTGGTGATACGATCAAAAGAAGAAGTGTGAGTGTGAAACACATGAGGACAAAAGGCACAGGAGGCACGCTGAGAGAGTCGCCTTCAAAGATGGAAAGCGTAAAAGTGAAAGGGAGGCCAGCAAGGTGCCTGGAAACAACAAAGTCTGCAATAAGGAAACACACTTGAGAGAGGGAGGTCCGATTAAGGGGGGTTCAGACACTCACGAGTACTGAGGAAAGGTGCTAAACATACACATAGGGCAAGAAATAACAAACTTTTTTAAATGATTCTATTACCAGTCAGTGGCTAGTATATGTGTACAGTATACACAATAAAAAAAATGACACAAGGAAACTTACAGGTTATTTCATCATCTTGACGCCCATAGGATCTGTTTGGTCTGTATTGCACAATGGGCTGCATTTCTTTATCAAATGCATGCCTATGATAGAAAAGAAAATAATAAGATGCCTAGCTTCTAACAGGCAATGTTATCAGACATGTCAATTAAAGTATATTGTAAGATGACAATTATTATAACTAGAGCATACAGCACTGCTTCCACACCGATTCATGATCCAGGGTTTCATCCCCATGTCCCCATCCTACAGAGTTTACACATCCTCCTAGTGTATGTGTGTTGGTATTCCTCTCACATCCCCAAAGATGTGCTGGTTAGCTTGATTACTTAGTGTTAGGCTAATCAGCTTAGAATTAGAGTCTGTTAAAAAAGGGCTAAGGATAAACAGGGTGATAAAACAACAATTTTCACAAGATGGTAATATGTGTGCATCAACCCGTCAAGGAAAAGGCTTCTGTTCAAATGAGACTGCTCAGTACCAGCTGAAAAACTTGGCAAGCTCACTCAAGACACAGATGTCCCACAGTAATTGTAGCAAATGGCCAGCCTTTATTAACAGTATGGTAAAATACACCAGTCACTTGAACACTTGTTGTATGTATTTGTCCGGTAATAAAATTCCTGATTGAGGAAGCAGCCTGCCTGCAATGCAGAGAAGGAAGAAGGATATCCTGCTGCCTAAATTTGCTTGCCATAAACATGGAGGCTTCTCTTTTTCTAACACAATGTTAAAACATCAGCAGCATACACAGTGGTATACACATTATATATATATGTGTATATATATATATGTGTGTGTGTGTGTACTGTATATATATATATATATATATATATATATATATATATATATATATATATATATATATATATATATATATATATATATATATATATATATATAAATGGAAGAGAAGGTCTGTGATACGGTTTGCATATTTGCAGCTGGAGATCCACAAAGGGAGAAAATGAATCACGTATCATAAAGTGGTTTTTATTCCTGAGCTTTCAACCCCTGCCAGGGACCTTCATCAGAGGATAATGCTTAGACTTACAAGAATCAAAGGCAACATATAGCAAAAATTACGTGGGGTTAAGTCAGTGTGATGGGGGTATTGGTTGTAAACTTTTATTTATTATGAACATGTTCTTCTTAAGTTTGCATATGCTGGATTTATGTCCAAATGTCTGTTTATGGCATTCTCGTCTGATAGCCAAGATTCGGCCAGCTCTCTGGCACTTTTAGTACTGGCTTTAAATATTATATTTTAAATTTTACAGGAATTTCTCAACCTGTTCGCCCTCATGTTCAACACATGCATCACATGTGGCACATAAATTCTCCACAAAAATTGTATATAAGTATATACATAGCACTACCATTAGTGTTAACATAATTTTGACTCACCCTGTGTATATATATTGTCAGGCATGGGCGTCGGAGGACTCCTATGAGGGCTGGGGAAAGGTAGGTAACAACCCGCCGAGACAACAGGGGGGCTAATGCTTACTTTGTCCTGTTTCTCTTCTTCCCTCACAGCTCCAAGCATCTGCCCAATAAGGGCCTTTAGCCCCGCCCCTCCCGGGCAGTTCCCATAAAGGATGCTCAGCCTAATGAGAGACGTCTTTTTGCTGGAAGACCTGAGTAAGTCACACTGCAGAGCATGAAACTAGAGAAGAAGGAGGAATCCCGGAGTGGGGAGCAGCCCATTTGTGTGTTTTTTCTTTACCCTTCTTGCTTTATTTACTTCATCTGGTGATGAATAAAAGGGGCAGCCTGGCTGACGTCCCAAAATTCTGACTGATTCCAGTCTGTTTATCCACCGCCCGACCACAATATGTATATGTATATTGTGATGGATGTCCAGCAAGAGTTGCCGGCCCTCACCCCCAGGCCGCCAGGAGGAGCTCTCCCGACAACATGGACGTGCCCCAAGTTCCAGCAGGGCCTCATGGACTTTGTAGTTTTTATACACAGCCCTGCTGGATACCTTGGTGACCACAAGGAGTCACTGTAGCGAGGCTCGTAGACTCATATGTGCCCTATAACCTGGAAGTGCATCCTGGTCACGTGAACGGGAGGAACGACGTACTTCCAGGTTGAAGGAAAAGAGAGGTTTTTACCTGACCCGGAAGTGATAGAAAGTCACATGGACTGAGGGACAAACACTTCCGGGTCAAGGACTATAAAGGACTGTGGGAAATCCCAGACGGACGAGCTGAGTTGGGAGGCAGGGTGGCTAAGCGCCTGGGAGTGGAGGATTGGTTTATTTGTGATTTGGTTATTGTTTATTTATTTATTGAGTATTGTGGAGAGGAGCGTGCTTAGTGCACATTATTATTATAATAAATTCTATTATTGGACTTTTATCTGGTGTCTGACGTGGTGTCTGAGGGTACAAGGGTGCGAGGAAACCCTAAACTGTCACTATATATATATAGATAGATAGATAGATAGATAGATAGATAGATAGATAGATAGATAGTGAACGGAACCCGGGCACAGACAGGCAGACATGTCGTTTTCTACCACCACATGTTTATTTACAATATTTACAAAGTCAAAAGTCAGTGCACACAAACCCCCCAAACTCCTGGCCACACAACGCCTTTCTTCGGGCTGCCTCTACTCTCTCTTCTCCTGCCTTGTCCTGCCTCCACCCGACTCCAGCCTCGAATGAAGGGAGGCGGCCCCTTTTATCCACACCCGGATGTGCTCCAGGTGTCCCTGCTTCTCTTCCCCCCAGCACTTCCTGGTGTGGCGGAAGTGCTGAGGTCCAGGGCTCCAAAGGCATCGGGGCGCTCCCTGGCGGTGACCATGGGCCCCTACAGGGTTGGGCTTCCAAGCCCTCTACCCATGGTCCCCAAAGCAACCAGGGTGGCAGCCCCCACGTGATCCCAGGTGGGCGCACGCCCTCTTCCGGTCCTTCATGGCATCATGTCCAGGTCGTTGCCCCTGGCATCCCTGACAATATATATATATATATATATATATATATATATATATATATATATATATATATATATATATGGTGTGGAAATTGGGGTGTCAAACAGAAGGAGAAATGTTGGTAAAGTTCAAGGAAGACATGTGTAGCAAGAGTGCTTTATAGTGTGAGAGTGAGTGCCAGAAGCTGTGCCTGTGAGGTTCGGTGTTGCTTTTCTAGAAGTAAAAATGGAAGTAAAGAGAAGCAGAAGAAAAAGTGGTGTCTTCGGATCCAACACAAGCAGGGACCAACAGCTTCTATTTAGACTTTACGGGTTTACCACGAGCCACTCCACTGAAATATACATTTGAAACTGCAGAGTTTGAAAGGGACTCCGCCCACCAAGGACAACACTCCGAGATTTTACACTCGCTCTGCTCTGCTGTGTCCTCTAGCTTTAGCAACAGCACCACTATTCACACTACTAGCATGACTCCCTACATTCCAAACACCATCATAAGCTTTTAGCACCGCAAACAATATTTATTTTTCCTGTTTTCTTTATCTGTCTTTTCCCATAGGCTAAGCTGTAGCTGATTAGTCAAAGCTGTTTCCAAAGCTGCAATGCCGGGTTTTCTTTGGTTGATTGTCTTCGCCTTTGCTCATTGTGTGCTCTCATAAGCCTACTGTATTTATGATAACGAAAGCAGTAAGAACATACACTTACATCTTGGCTGTGTTTGGGGTTTCTGATATTTAGTTGACAGGCACATACCATGGAAATGAGCAACTGTACTTCGTAAAGAAGAATACGGTAGATAGATGGATAGATAGATAGATAGATAGATAGATAGATAGATAGATAGATAGATAGATAGATAGAGGCTGGCCCGGATACAGACAGGCGGACACCAATGGTTCAAACACCCACACACGTCTATTATACATATTTACAAATAAAGTGACACACACAACCTCAAAAGTCCCCCAAAGTCCAGGCCTCTATACACAATGATGCCTCTCTCTTCAGGCCACCACCTTGCCTCTCCTCCCAAGCTCCGTCCTTCTCCGCTCCCGATTCAAGCCCACGAATGGAGGGAGGCGGCCCCTTTTATAATCACCCGGACGTGCTCCAGGTGCCTCCCGATTAACCTCCGCCAACACTCCCCAGTGTGGCTAGAAGTAATGGCTGCGCATCCGGAAGCACTCCGGGTGACCCTGGTCGTCTTCCCCCAGGCACTTCCAGGTGTGGCGGAAGTGCTGAGGACCAGGGCTCTCCAGGCATCGGGGCATCTCCTGGTGGTGACCATGGGCCCCTATAGGGTTGAACTTCTAAGCTCAGTTCCCCTGGTCCCTAAAGCCACCAGGGCGGTTGCCCCCTCATGGTTTTGGAGGAGGTGTAATCCCTCCTCCGGTCCTTCCGGGCATCCCAGCTGGGTGCCATCCCCAGCCACTTGTCACAATAGATAGATAGATAGATAGATAGATAGATAGATAGATAGATAGATAGATAGATAGATAGATAGATAGATAGATAGATAGATAGATAGAACTTTATTTGTCCTCAGGAATGACTAAAAAGAAAGAAGATTAAAAAGAAAGAAAACTTCTAACTTGCCAGTCCTAGTCCCAGTCCCAGTAAGGCAATAATTACAAACAGGCACACAATAGGACTGGCTATTTAAAAAGTTAAATAATGCAATTGATTCCAAGGTTCCGTAAACAAGAATGCAACTCACCCGAAACGAGTTTCATGAATCCTTTTTTTGACAGCCACAAACACACAAATGGCCATTACCATGAACGTGACTCCACATACAATGCCCAACAAGATACGATCAGCCTTAGGGATGAAAGGAGAGGATGATGGAGCTAAAGCCAATCCTAAAGTTTAAACATAACAGAGAAAATAAGTTATCATAACAGGACAGTGCAGAATGATTTTCTAAATAGCTAATGGCATTTGTTAAAGATGGCAGAGGTAATCCATTAATTTTCTACTTTATCCATTATAAGGCTACAGAACTTATGAGTCTACATTAACAGTATACAGTGTAAAGCAGGCAGCAGCCCTGAATGGGCACTTGGACATTACAGGGCACACTCATGAACACAACCACACTCCTTTTTATTGGGCTTATATACAACAGTTAATCAACACAACTTTCATGTCTTTGACAGAAATCCAGAGAGACACATGTGGACATGAGGAGAATATCCAAATTCCAAATCCCTGAAGCTTACCTTAGCAGCACAAGGTAGGAGCTACACCAGGAAGAAGCTCTTCAAGGGGAGTCAGTTTTTTACTGGGTACACTTATATCCACACACCATCTCAAATTTACATATAGTTAATTTATATTCACTAATAGCTTGTCTTTAGACTATGAAAGGAGATCAACGTCAGTGGAGTTGATCTGTGATATTGAGCACTACACAGAGGGTACTCAATGTCTGCTGTGCCACTCAGCTAACAATATCAAAGCTTTCAGCAATAAAACAGTTTTTAGCATTTGCAAATGTCATGTTTGACTTTGCCAAGACTAAGAGGGGTTCATGTCAGAAAGTAAATCAACATTTTATAAGCATTATTTTAAATTAATAAAAACATATAAATAAAAAATGAAAAGTTTTTTTTTATTTGGGTCGTTCTTTCAGGAAAATTAACAAAGCATCATCTCTTTTTCAATTGAAAATGAGCAAATTTTGTTTGCCTATTCAATAAACGTACCAAAATCATGGACAAAAACATTCACAGGTTCGCTCCAAATTCCTTTTCCTGCTTTGGTAACTGCAGCTACTTGAGCTTGGTATGTCAGGTTAAAGACGGTCAAAGTTTTGTAGTGAAAGTTCTTGAGCCCAATGGAAGTCTCCTAAAGTTAAAAGATAAACAATTATTAACCATTACATGAAGGTAAGGTCCACAGTACAGTGAAATACACAATCAACTAAGCAATAAGGCAATTCATGACAAATAAATAGGAAAAAGCAGCTCAAGCATACATAAGACTCCCAAAATATTAAGGAAAACAAAACCACCAGAAAATATCGGTGAGTTTTTTTATAGCAGAATCCAGCGCCGAAAAAATGTAAAAGTGCAAGCCTGCGCCATCTAGTGGCTGTGGTTGAGTGTGACTGCTCCATATACACACAGGTCTTTCTTTTATATACAGTATGTCTAATGTGTTCTCAAATTTTTTTAATATTGTGGATGTAAGGTTTTAATTTCTGCAGGACACTGACACTTTGCTAAGGAAAAAAGGGAATAAATAAATAAATTTGTAAAAGCAAGAAATGAAATTGTCCACATTGAGCAGCGTGTCTGAACTAGAAATGAGTGTGCCGGACTGAGCTGAGATTTCAACAAACCCGTTACTAACTGTGTAGCAGTGCTACTGGGGCTTGAAACTGCAATTCCCAGCAGTGGCTCTGATTGGTCTTCTTCTGAGGGTGCAGGGGCTGCTGGGTTCAAGAAGGTCAGTGCGGTGTTTAAAAGGAGGCCGGTGAGACCAAGGAAAAAAAGTTTTTTTGTGGTTCGTGTCTGAAGTTCTTGTCTGATAGCTGTACTATCTCATTTTTGTCCTGGATCATTTCTTGGTTTGGGGTCTGGATTGTCTGCTGTCTACTTGTTACGTGAGGACTGTATGTGGATTCATGGCCATCCTGTGAAAAAAGGAGCGCTCCTGAACCCGTCCACCCATCTTCACCATTTCAGGAACTATCGGTTGGACTATCTTTACATTCCCCCATAATGCTTGGATTTCTGGACTATTTCCCTTCATCTTTACATTACATCTGTTGCTGTTTTTCATGGATTTTACTGTATGTGGCTTTTGTTTGTGGTTTGTTGTATTTAATGTATAATTGGCATAAAGGGAACTGGAGTATTTTCATTTATTATTGTTAATACACTCCTTATTTGCTGTTTTATTTCCGGTGCCTTTTTGTCTCTGTTTGTGAGTGTGTGAGGGTCGGGCCAAAGCTGGGTGTGTCCCTGAAATCTCCACTAAAAAAAAATAAATAAATCACCGTCCATTTGACGGTGTGAATCTTAGTGGCACTGGACCTCTACAACTGCTCTTCTTTGAACAACTGCTACTTTCTTATCTTTGATATAAGTCGGCCAGATATGAAAAGGGGATGTCGCCTGTCACTTCCCAGAGCTGCCTGTTGGTTTCATGTGGCCTTTTCAGCTCAATGTCTTCTTGGAAGTATCTTCGTTGCAGCTAATGGATGGTGTTGTTTGTCTCCTGTGAATGAACCAGCTGTGCCCACTGTCACATTTTCCTGACCTTCAAAATCCTGACCCGGACAAATTCTGATATTCTGATGCTTGTTTGTCACAGATGGCGTTATGCTTGTTTTTACAGTGCAGATTCCAGTCTCTACGCAAGCTGTGCAGCCGGCACTTTCACAGAGTCTATTGTTTTGGGGTTTTAGTTTCCATTCATTTGGACCTTTATGAGTCAGCGCCTGGTAAAGCTGATCTGAAAAAGCAACAATTCCAAAAAAACAAAAGTAGCATGAAGGAAGTTTATCAGCTCACAGGAAAAATGCCAGTGTTACTGAATCATAGACTTCTGGAGAATTCATTCTACCTTCACTATGAACAAAGCTGGAAAAACAAAAATAAAAAAAAAACAAATATCAAAGACGCCAGAGAGAATATCACTTGACCATTTCGTGGACACTCTCTTCTTACTGTAAATCTGCATGACAAAAGTCTGCCCACAAAATGGCATTACCCAGCACAGCAAATAGATCTGCACATAAAGGCTCCCATTCTACTATTGGAAATGTGAACATCCCACCAATCGTGCGTGACTGGAGAAATGTCATTTATAATGACTTCTGGACACAGGACCACAAGTGCTGCTATTCTGGGGCAGCAGCAAAGGAGTTTTTAAACATATAACCAACATTTTAAAAGTATTCCTTTTTACTAATAATGATAAGGGACTTCAATTTCATTTATTTTTTGCTAAGCACACTTAGGCTTAAAGAGTCCATCCATCCATTATCCAACCTGCTATATCCTAACTACAGGGTCACGGGGCTCTGCTAGAGGCAATCCCAGCCAACACAGGGTGCAAGGCAGGAAACAAACCCCGGGCACACACACACCAAGCACACATTAGGGACAATTTAGAACCGCCAGTCCACCTAACCTGCATGTGTTTGGGAGGAAACCGAGAACATGCAAACTCCACGCAGGGAGGACCTGGGAAATGAACCCGGGTCTCCTAACTACGAGGCAGCAGCGCTACCCACTGTGCCACCTTGCCGCCCTTAAAGAGTCCAGTGTATTAAATAATAATTTTAAATACGGTAAAAAAAACATACACTTAATCAAATGCAGGGTGACAGAAGCCCAGAGCCTATCCACGCAATATGGTTCACTCACATACATACTCACACTCACGCACACAGGGGCAATTTGGAATTGCCAGTCAACCTAACCTGTCATCTTTGAGGATCTGGAGAACAGTAAAATCACAGAGACACTGGAAGAAAGTGCAGCTTCTACACTTTATACACTCATTGGCTACTTTATGAGGTACACCTTGATAGTACCAGGTTGGACCCCATTTTGCCTCCAGAACTGCTGTAATTCTTCGTGGCATAGATTCAACAAGGAGCTGGAAACATTCCGCAGGGATTTTGGTCTATATTGACATGACAGCAAATGGAGGCCGTTTGAGTTCAGTGAACTCATTGTCATGTTCAAGAAACCAGTTTGAGATGATGTGAGCTTTGTAACATGGTGCATTATCCTGCTGGAAGTAGGCATCAGAAGATGAGTACATTGCAGTCATAAAGGAATGGACATGTTCATCAACAATACTCAGGTGGGCTGTGGCATTTAAATGATGCTCAGTTGGTACTAAGGGGCCCAAAGTGTGCCGAGCAAATATCCCACACACTATTAGACCATCACCAGTCTGAACTGTTGATACAAGGCAGAATGGATCCATACTTTCAAGTTTTAGACTTCAAATTCTGACCCTACAATCCGAATGTCCCAGCAGAAATCGAGACTTGTCAAACCAGCAATATTTATTTCTAATCTTCTACTGTCTAATATTGGTGAGCCTATGCGAATTTTAGCATCAGTTGTCTGTTCTTAGCTGACAGGAGTGTCACCCAGTGTGGTCTCCTGCTGCTGTAGCCCGTCTGCTTCCAGGTTCAACTTGTTGTGTGCTCAGAGATGCTCTTCTGCATACTTTGGTTGTAACGAGTGCTTATCTGAGTTACTATTGCCTTTCCATCAGCCAGTCTGGTCATTTTACTCTGACCTCTGGCCTCAACAAGGCATTATCACCCAGAGAACTTCCACTCACTGGATATTTTCCCTTTTTCAAACCATTCTTTGTAAACCATAGAGATGGTTGTGCATGAAAATCCCAGTAGATCAGCAATTTCTGAAATACTCAGACCAGCCTGTCTGGCACTAATACTAATTTTTGGTAATACCAAAGGTATCACGTCCTAATGAGCTGAATGACTTCCGGCCTGTTTCTCTGACGTCACATGTGATGAAGACCATGGAGCGGCTGCTGCTTCACCACCTGAGGCCACAGGTCCGCCACACCCTTGACCCTCTGCAGTTCGCATACCAGGAGAAGGTGGGAGCGGAGGATGCCATCATCTATATGCTACACTACACTTGGACAGAGGCAGTGGTGCTGTAAGAATTATGTTTCTGGATTTCTCTAGTGCCTTCAACACCATCCAACCTCTGCTCCTTAGGGACAAGCTGACTGGGATGGGAGTTGACTCACACCTAGTGACATGGATCGTGGACTATCTTACAGACAGACCTCAATATGTGCTTCTTCGGAACTGCAGGTCTGACATTGTGTTTAGCAATACAGGGGTGCCGCAGGGGACTGAACTTTCTCTGGTCCTGTTCAGCCTATATACATCAGACTTCCAATACGATTCGGAGTCCTGCCACGTGCAAAAGTTCGCTGATGACACTGCTATTGTGGGCTGCATCAGGAATGGGCAGGAGGAGGAGTATAGGAAGCTAATCAAAGACTTTGTTAAATGGTGCGACTCAGAACACCTACAACTGAACACCAGCGAGACCAAGGAACTTGTGGTGGATTTTAGGAGGCCCAGGCCCCTCATGGACCCCGCGATCATCAGAGGTGACTGTGTGCAGAGGGTACAGACCTATAAATACCTGGGAGTGCAGCTGGATGACAAATTGGACTGGACTGCCAGTACTGATGCTCTGTGTAAGAAAGGACAGAGCCGACTCTACTTTCTTAGAAGGTTGGCGTCCTTCAATATCTGCAATAAGATGCTGCAGATGTTCTACCAGACGGTTGTGGCGAGTGCCCTCTTCTACGCGGTGGTGTGCTGGGGAGGCAGCATAAAGATAAAAGACGCCTCACGCCTGGACAAACTTGTTAAGAAGGCAGGCTCTATTGTAGGAATAAAGTTGGACAGTTTAACATCTGTAGCAGAGCGACGGGCTTTAAGCAAACTCCTGTCAATCATGAAGAATCCACTGCATCCACTGAACAGGATCATCTCCAGACAGAGGAGCAGCTTCAGTGACAGACTTTTATCACCGTCCTGCTCCACTGACAGACTGAGGAGATCGTTCCTCCCCCACACTATGCGACTCTTCAATTCCACCCGGGGGGTAAACACTAACATTACTCAAAGTTATTGTCTGCTTTTACATGCATTTTTTATTACTCTTTAATTTAATATTGTTTTTTGTATCAGTATACTGCTGCTGGATTATGTGAATTTCTCCTTGGGATTAATAAAGTATCTATCTACTAATAACCATGCCACATACAAAGTCACTTCAATCACCTTTCTTTCCCATTCTGATGCTAAGTGTGAACTTCAGCAGGTTGTCTTGACAATGCCTGCATGCCAAAATGCACTGAGATGGTGCCATATGATTGGCTAATTAGAAATTTGCGTTAACAAGAAGTTGAACAGGTGTACCTAATAAAGTGGCTGGTGAGTGTGTATTTATATGTATATTTCACTTTTAAGTGCCCTAAGGGATGGACATGAAGAGTGATTCCTGGCCTGGACAGGGGGTCATAATGGATGGACATTATATATTAAGGCATAAGCTGGTTAGGATGGTGCTTAATTACTATTCCAAGTCCGGGCAGAAGACTAATGAATGGACTGAGGGTGATTGTCTATTAAGAGCAGTTCTTTCCCTAGTACAATAGATGGCAGTGCTTCTCTGGCATGACCCCAGTATGGACACCCGCAGGAATCCATGTGATTCGTAGTCCTGAGGAGGAACAACCCTGTCGGGGTCCTTGGGTGCCACAAGAGGGTGCAGCAGGGAAAAGAACTCTCTGCTTTGTAGAACCTCCGCCATTAAGTGCTATGCACTGGAAGTGCTTCTGCATAAAAGAAGTCGCTTGACTTCATCCAGGTGAGTTGGTGTTGAGTGGAAGAAAGTCAAGGCTGACCTGAAGGAGTGAAAGGAGAGGAAAAAGAAGAATATTTGTGTTTATGCCACTGTTGAAGCCTTCTTATAAGGTAGTTTATTTTAGTAAACCTTTTATTAACCCAGGACTTGTGTTTTGGTGGTTGTGTCTGAGGTTTGGGGTACTGCAACGCCACCTACTGGTCATACACTACACGTATACACTAACAGGAACACCTGACCAAGAACACTTCCCTATCCATGAAGTTATTCCTGTGAATTAGCCTGATAACGATGCTTGTTTCCATCTGGCTGTAGAGTCATGGGTGTATTATAAGTAGTGTTGGGGGCTGAGGCAGCAGACTGAGGGGCTTCGATGTTCAAAATAATTTTTGTGCTTACTCCAGCCATTCTGCTGTTTAACTTGAGGTAGGATAAAAATGCTTACTACTTATTTTCTTTGGTCTTCAGATTACAGTTCAAGGACAGATAGCAAAGGGAAATTGTTGGCAACACCAAGATTTGTTTTTTTTCACTTTGTTTTTCTCCAGTTTTTAACGCTTATCAAGCATTCACTTGTCACAGATGCAAGGAATAAAAAAACAAAAAATAGTCTTGCGCAAAAATGTAAGTTTTTCGAGTTTCTTGTGTTTTTTCTTTTCTGTTTGTTTAATCACTGCTCAGACACAAGTTACTGAACTAAAAATCAAGTTTTAGTAATTATAACAACACACGATTTTTCTGTGGGTGGCATGGTGGCAGAGTGGTTGGTACTGCTTTCTGGCAGGTCTGAATTTCAAACCCCATGCCTGCCTGGGTGGTGTTTACATATTTTTGTGCTACAGCATGTCAGGGGTCCATGGTGGAGTAAGAGCAGGATTTTATGAGAATAGTGTGCCTCAGATTTCGTGAGTGTAGCTGTGTGATGTGCAGCTCCAGAGTGCTTAATGGAGGAACTGGCAGATTGCTTATTCACATGTGCGAGTGCGATTGGTACAGCAACCCCTCATTAGTGCTCTGTGGATTGCTTACAGCACCTACGATCACTAAGGATATAAAAAATCTAAATAGATTGTAAAAGGGATAAGAAGAAAAAACAAGAGAGAAAATTACAGGAGAGGGGGAAACGAGAAAAAAATAGTTTGAGGGCAAAAGAAGAGAACTGGGTGGTTGAACCAGTACAAGGGAATGGAGGTGAAGCAATCGGGATGCCCTGAGGTGGACTGAAGTGAATGGCATTCCAGGGGAGGATCAACCCTTGCTGAGCAGTTGAAACAGGGATAATTGTGGGCTCCAGGGGATCTGCGGAGACCAATGGAGGTGGCAGGATAGAGTAGCCAGGCTCGATAAGTTCCAGTGTGTAACAAAAGAAATGGCTGAGACAGTACCCAGATGGAGTACTGCGTTCATCTGTTCATCCTTGTTGGGGTGTAGGGGAGATGAGCGAATGAGAGAGGGGAGCACTGGAGACGAGATGGAAGAAAGACAACTGCAATTCTGATTTGATTCCTGTTTTAGCTCTTTATCTACTGATGTTCCAGAAAACTGGTATCTACTGCCGTGCCCACTGATGCTAAAGGAGGCAGAAATGCAGCAAAAATATCAAATGGTGATGCCCTCAGTTGTGGCCACAGAGCTTCACAGTCCTCCTCATGTAAATGGTTTTCACCTAATACTTCCCCCATTCTCCCCTCACATTCTAAAGATATGCAGGTTAGGTTAATAGTAAATTCAAAATGGCCCTGCCTGAACAGGTGTACGAGTGGGCAATGCAATGCATGGGTATCTCATTCAAGGTTAGTTTCTGTCTTCGGCTCATTATTACTGGGGTAGGCCAATCACAACCTTGAACTGGATTACACAGGGATTGACAATGAATGGATATATTTGGCCACATAAACATTAACAGAAATGTCACAATAGGTTTGTGGATTTGTCCCATGATGAAGTTGTCAATATTCCTTCTTACAATATGGCTCTCTGTCTGTTACAGGATTTCTCAAAATTTGTCTCAGGCATATTGAAATATATTTGCGTTAACTTGAAATAGACTTTAAGAAACTGCAGGATATGCGTGCCATTAAGAGTTCTACCTTCTCATCCTCCTACCCCGCATATTACTTGTAAGCTAAAGGCCAAGAATTCGGCAGATGACCTGCAATTGAATTACTTCTTGGATCATATTTCTGCTTTAAGGCCATGTCGCATTAGATGATTTTTTTCCAGTGATTTTCAGCTGTAGCCTTCACTTACATAATCTTAGTGCATCAGAGGTAGATGGCGGTACGCTCCCATGACGGCCAGTCACCTAATGTGACATACCCAGCGAGTCACTCCAACTAGTCTCCAATAAAATTAGAAAGGTTTGGTTTTGATGTTAGCTGTAAGAGTGGGCTCTTTATGCATGACAGCTGACAACCAGTGAGCACTCATCCAGAAGTACAATGCATAAAATGCACCGACAAGGGATATAGAACATGGGAGTTTTGGACGTCACAGTCAGAACAGAATCTTGTCTGTCTGATGTCTTGTGTTTTACACACCATGACAGAACTGAAAGCTTTTCACACTTTTTACTTTATCTATACTATTACTAAGAGGCAGCCTTAGGGGTGTGCGGGGCCTAGGGCTGACCAACCCCACACGGGGCCAGTTATGTCAAACGCTGTTACTGGTATGTTTCGACTGTATAAACTTGCGTGCAAATTTAATTAAAATAATGTTAACATACACTGGATTTTCTCATTACAGTATTCAGCTACATTTTTGCAAGATAACATGCAGATTTTATCAAAACATAACAATATAATCTATTAAAAAAGTGCAATTCATAATTTATTACAATACCATGACAGTGCGAATTGCAATGCGGTATCATGTGGAAATTAGCAGGGCCTCTTTTAGAAAAGTACCCAAATTGTAAGTATACTCTGAGTCTCGATATGCAGGATGTCATAGTCATAACTGGCATTGACGTCATGTCAGCCGGTTATCATTAGCGCTCCATGTTTTTGTGCATTAATATTCGGACTATGGAATGTTTTCAAAGACGTACCTGTATGGAATTTGACCTTAAAGAGGGATTTTAAAAGGATTCCTTTTAGAAGCATCTCAAATATATAACTTTATAAATAAAGTGAGTTGACTTGACTTGAAAAAAGAAGTGAATGGGCAGAGATTGAACTTGCCATACCTGTTGACCCTTTGTACAGCACCAGCTCCATCAGGCAGCACGCTATTGGTTGCCAGAAAAAGGGGCGTGCACAACTGTGCTGGAAATACATCACACCGTCACATAATCTGACTTAGTCAATGATTATCAGATGTGTGAACTGACAAGATCCAGTGACCAGATCGGCAATGGCAGCTGTCAAGTCTGACATACTGTACCTAACGATTAGAAGTTGCTGAATATGATGTTAGCTTTGGATGTTGTCACAATCATGGCCAAAGCTGTTTAGCTTTTTAGATTCTTAAATAGAAGCACTAATTTAAATGCTGCCACTCAGAGACTTGTGTATCCCATCCATCCATCCATTTTCCAACCTGCTATATCCTAACTTCAGGGTTACGGGGGTCTGCTGGAGCCAATATCAGCCAACACAGGGAGCAAGGCAGGAAACAAACCCCGGGCAGGGTGCCAGCCCACCAAAGAGAACACACACACAGCAAGCACACACTAGGGACAATTTAGGATCGGCAATGCATCTAACCTGCATGTCTTTGGACTGTGGGAGGAAACCGGAGTACCCGGAGCAAACCCACGCAGACACGGGGAGAACATGCAAACTGCACGCAAGGAGGACCCGGGAAGTGAACCTGGGTCTCCTCTTGTGTATTCTGGACTCCATTTTACAATATTTTCAAACAGAGGAGGAATTCATTTATTATACCAAAATTTATTCATGACGTTTCATATATACAGTACATACAGTTTAAAAATATATGGCTTAACTTTATTTTAAGACAGATAAATAATAAGTTATTTTTTTAAGTAATTCTGAGATATCTCATAACACTTCTTGAAGCTAACTGTGGATATCCCAAAATGGATATTTTAATATTGCCACAGTTCACTCAGCCAGGCTTTACAAACCAGGATTACAGGGTAAGCTACTAGAAGACCTCCTCAGAGTCTGTCCTGCTCTTTTCACATAATGGGACCAGAAGTGTGTCATGGAGGACACTCCCCTGATGGAAAAACAGATACTCCTGGCAGCCGTCCTAACTCAAGAAGGTCAGAGAAAAGTCAGGAGGACTGTCCTGTTCCATTACATGAAGTCAGGGAAGTATTAAAGAGAAGGAGCAGTTAGCTTAGCATAACTAAAACGGTCACAGCTCTTGGCAAAAGACGATGCCTCAGGCAAAAATAAGACTTTTGAAAAAGGAACCATGCCTCTGCAAACTTGGGTTAGTTTCCATTTAAATGGATTTTTAAGGGTATTTAATTGCTAAACTTCTTATTTTGTTAAAAGGGAAGGAAACTACTTAATTAGGTAATAAGAAGTAAAAAAAATGTATCAGCAGCATGTCTGGTTTAAAAAAATATACGAAATGGTCTCATGTCTTGTTGGCCAAGCATTCTAACAACCACAGTATATTGCAACAAGAATTTCAGACATTTATTACTCATTTCAAAGTGTCTAAATGAGATGCCAAACTTCTAAATGTCTAGATGACATTTCTGAATTGTAACCCACATTGCCATATCCTGTGACACCGGTGCTAGGATGGAGAACAGCTAAATAGGTTGTGGAGGCCATGGATGCAATAAGATACACATCTGTGTAAAAATGAGTGGGGAAAGGGATCGACTTTGACAAGCAGGGCTATTTCTGCTGGGGGTGCAAGGAGAAATGATATTCCACTAGAAATTTCTGACCTTTGTATATAGTTCACATACATGAACGCCAGAATGATGAACTAAACCAGTGTCCTCAAAATGTGGTGAAGCAGCCTGCCGTATCAGCAGATTCTCTTGATACTCTTAGGTAATATCGTGACTCCTGAACCCTTTCTACGTCACCAAGTAGTTGAGAGAAGTGATTCAAATAGTGCTTCCACTTCTCTGTGGACAACTTAAACTTTTACAAGGAAGTCATGCAGTTACTGTAGAAGACCAACACAGGAGCAAATAAGAGATTGCTCAATGATTCAGTTGACTAACTGAAATGTCAGATGAGCTTTCAGTTCCTTATTCAGACGTTTTATTTAGTTGTATCCTTGTTTTTGCCTGAAATTCTGCACAAAGCTTTTCTCCGATTCTCTTCCATGAGGTATCAACTACATAGACAACTAACATTACCCACAATCAAATAACAAGTATTAACTAAACTACAAATACATCTAATTATGCTCAATTGTTAGAACCTTTAAGGAAATGGTCATCTGCCATGGAATATTATGCTGTTCTTGGAGTGAAACTCACAACCTCATGATCAAGGTGGTAAATAAATGGTCCATCCTACTGAGCTTCAACCCCAGAGGCTTCTATCACTGTTCAATGCATAGATGGCAATGCCACTCTTTCACTACCAGTGACCTTCAATTATTAAATCAATGGACAAATACATCTAAATTAAATGAGAACTGTGGAAATAATCCTTTGTCGTCCAGCGTTAGTTTCTGCTTTGCTCCTAGTGCTCTAGAATTAGGCTCAAACCTCCATGTGCCAAAATTTGAATTAGGAAAATGTTAGAATAGTATATTATGTACATTTAGCGCACGCTTGGTGTGGATTTACTGCAAGATGAAGAATTGACAAGATTCTCTTAAGCGTTGTTCAACTGATATAATGAATACAGCTCTAGCTCAATCCACAATATGGATTTTGGTGAATTTCACATTTCTAAAGCATCGAAAGCTCATCCCTTTTTGTGACACGCAATAATGAGCAGCCCGACTGCACCGATGCTGTTTGAAAGTTTTACAGGTACAGCAAGTACAACTGCAGTCTTAGCCCTTTTTTCAATTCTGTCATGGTAGGTATAACATGAGAAATCAGACAGACGAGCCTCTCTTCTGTTTGCGAGGTCCAAAACACGCACTACCCCTGTTTCTGCATTACATGGTTAACACTTCCAAATGCTGCTTGGTTGTCAGCTGTGGTATGCACAGGGCCCACCTATTTCATTATGTCTGGGCAGGTTGCAGCCTGGTCGGAGTGAGTCGCTGAGGATGTTAGACTGCACAACTGTCTCTACTAACAGCTTGAGTGGATCTGAAAGCAGTTGTTTAGTTGTCATGTTTGCAGATAATACCACTTTGACTGACATCTCTAACAATGTGGCACATTTTCAGGAACATGTCAAGAGGCTGCAGAGGTGGTACAAGGAGTGGAACGTACGACTAAATGTGAAGAAGACAAAAGAGCTGCTCATTGATTTTAGGAAGAATGCTGAACCAGTGCAATCACTGGTCCTCAATGAAGAACAAGTTGAAAGTTATTAGCTTTAAGTATCTGGGAATCATACTGGAGAATAGCTTGATCCTACCATATGTCAAGACGTGTGCTAGATCTCTCCTCTGCCTTTGACACAGTAAACTGTTAGATCGTCCTTGCCATCCTCTTTGACCTTAACATCACTGGGATGGCCCTTAGGCCGGAGTTATACTTCACGCAACGCGACGCATACTGCAGAGGATGCTCCTGCTACGCATGCTGTAGTGTTTATACTTGCGTGTGTACTTTACGTAAATCTGGAGGAATCCACCAGGTGGCAGTGCGAGATATTATCACGGTGAGAACTGGTTCGGCTTCTCTGTGTAGTGAATTGCCTAGAACACTCATTAAATTCCGATAACACTTTACCGCAATATCTCTGAAAAGGATGTTTATTGATTAAATCCATAAATCCAGGGATGTGTCCATTCCAGCAAGCATTGGGCACGACTGAGAAACAATCCCTGGACGAGGTCTCGCTTATCGCAAGGTGAATACAAACACACACATACACTAGAGTCGTTTTAGCGACACCAAATCCCCAAATCTGCATATCTTTGGAAGGAAACTGGAGCACAGTGTGGAATACAAGCAGGAAATACCAGCAACATAACTCCCTGTGAGACAGCAGTGCTATCGCTCCGCCACTGTGACACCCCCATGTGTGTAATTATTAACAGTATTCATTATTTAAACTAAATTATATGTAAAGTGTAACATACACACTTTAATGCATTCCATCATGAAAGTGATATCAAGTATAAATCTAAAGATTCTAAATGTGCAGAGAGTTGGAATATCATACATGTCATGTGTTCAGTGTGGTGATCTATTGCTGCTTGCCGCTGCTGTCAGGTCCAAGAAGCTCGTAGCGATTAAAAACTGGGATGACGTTTACGACCTTCTGCTTTAATGATAAAGTAAACTACGAGGTTAAAGTGGACAATTCGAGATTAACCGTTTTGACCGTGTCCTTTATTTTTTTTCTCAGTGGCACAAATACAGCGCTATACATTATGTTGCTGTTGTGAAGTTGCAAAAAAAAAAGATGGCACAAAGATGTTATGTGAGACTTTTAAAATGCATCGTGTCATTACGATCGGGAATATGCGACGCTTGAATATAAAAGCGCCACGAATGCATCTGTATGTCGACATTTTGTTTCATCACATCGAACCATTCATCAAACAGCGAAGCACGCACATCGATCCCTGTAGGATCAGCACAGAGGCTTTCTGTCACGTGTAGAAGATAGTAAACAGAGACTCTGACGTCACATGCCGACTTTTAGCACACTACGCCCCCCGACTTTTTGCTGGTACTGCAACTCACGCACGCGACACGTTAATTTCTGAGGACCTGCTCAGAGGACGCGTGAAATGAACGCTGGGAACGCGTGGCAGCCATGATGCGGGCGCGTACACATTCTGAGCGTGAAGTATAAATCGGCCCTTAGGTGGTTTGAGTCCTACCTCTTGGGCAGATCCTACCATGTGGTCCAGACACGAGAAATGTCAAGGGTGCACAAGGCAAGTTTGGGGTGCCCCAAGGACTGGTGCTGGGCCCACTCCTCTCTCCCTATAAACCCCCTCACTGGGTCCTATCATTCAGTCTCATGGTTTCTCTTGTCAGTGCTATGCTGATGATATGTCACCTCTGCATGGTATTAAATCTCAGTCCAGACTCTTTTTCATATGTAGTTCCTAGCTGGTGGAATGAGCTGCCCACCTCCATTTGAAATTCTGACTGTTTGAAGACCCTCTTGTTGGGTGGATTTCTGTCTGATATTAATTAGGTTTTTGTAATCTAGGGATTGTAACTTACTTGCCTAAAAGTTACTTTACCTTGCTACCGATATTTCAATGTAAAGTTAATAAACTATAGCTTGAACTTAACTGAAAATAGAGCACCAAATTACAAAGAGACATAAGGAAAGTGAATATTTCAACTAGCATACATGTAATACTGACAGCATACTTATTTTAGCAGACTTTCTGTGACCAACAAAAATAAACTAAATTCAATTGCCATCAGCTCTCCGTGGACAATCGCAAGTAGGACTTCAAGAATTATGTAATAAAAGAGGAAATGGAAAAGCTGCTAAAATTATAAAGGACGAGGCTCAATGCTTGACAAATTTTACCTTCTAGTAGGTGATACTCTATGCCAAAATGTTAATAGATAGATAGATAGATAGATAGACAGATAGATAGATAGATAGATAGATAGATAGATAGGTAGATTTTGTGGAAATCAGTAACTATTATAGAATTCTTATTTTATGTCTACTGTATAAATATGTCATTAAAAATGTATGTATGTATGTATGTATGTATGTAGGAATGTGCTTTTGTATGTTGACAACTGGCTCAAAACAAATTTCCACTTGTGGATAATAAAAATAATCCAAACTAAACTAGCTGCCATTGGAGCAGGCTGTGACTACCCCTGACTTGCTTAAATCGTGTAAATGATGTGAATAAAAATCATTAGAAACATCATGTGGTATGAAAGTGGCAAGAAAAAGAAGGCACACCCATTGGAAATAATCTCATTTATGTATAAAATTATTTTAAAATTTGGTATGATCTTTATCTAAGTTAAAAAAAATGAACAAGCACAATCTGTTCTTTCTAATAACGCACAAAGTATTGCAATGCTTTTGTTAATACATCATTCAAAAATTCACAGATGTAAGTTGGAAAAAGTCTGTAAACACCAAGGCTGATGAATTCAACAAAAGCTAATTGGAGTCAAGAGTTGGTGCACATGGACTCCAGCCAATGAAACGAGATTGGAGGTGTGGTTTGGAGATTCTTTGACTAATTAAAAACACTCCAAACATTTTGAGTTTGCTTCTCGCAAGAAGCAACTGCTGGTGTGAAGTATGCCTTACAAGCAAAAGCTCTCAGAAGATCTGTGATCAAGAATTGTGGATTTGCATAAAGCTGCAAAGGGTTATAAAGTCGATTCAAGGAGTTTAGATATTCAGTCCAAAGTTAGACAAACTGAACCCTCAGTTCCACAGATGGAAGCTGGAATTATTTATTTATTAATTTTTTATTTTTATTAATTTTATTACAATCCATACAAATCAATCAAGTTTTTACAAAGAGAAAAATTATGTTAAGAACAGATCAATCCCCACCCCTGAGAGAGAGAGCAAGCCAAACGGCTTAAAACTTAAGGCTTGTAAAAATACCTAAATTAATAAATTCTCTGTGCTTTATGAACTTATTTTAAAATATTACTGATTAGATCCTGCCATGTTTTGAAAAAGTCTGTACGGATCCTCTAACTGAGTATTTGATTTTTTCCAATTTCAAATAATATAACACATCGATTTCCCACTGACTTAAAAGAGGAGAGTTTGGATTCTTCCAGTTTATCAGAATGAGTCTGCGTGCCAACAGTGTAGTGAATGCAATCACAATTTGTTTGTCTTTCTCCACTTTAAACCCCTCTGGAAGAACCCCAAACACAGCTGTCAATGGGTTAGGAGGGATTGTGAGTCCAAAACTGTCTGAGAGGTAATTAAAAATTTTTGTCCAGAATAATGTTAATTTGGTGCAGGCCCAGAACATGTGACCCAGTGAGGCTGGGGCTTGGTTGCAACGTTCGCAGGTTGGATCATGTCCTGGAAACATTTTGGAGAGTTTTAGTCGAGACAGATGTGCTCGATATATAATTTTGAGTTGTATAATTGTATGCTTTGCGCATATGGAGCTCGAGTGAATTCTCTGCATTGCTACTTTCCACTCCTTTTCTGATATATTAATTGAGAGATCTTTTTCCCAGTGTCCTCTTGGATCTTTGAATGGAAGGGACTGTAAAATGATTTTATGGAGGCTGGAATTAACAAACATGTGTCAAGTCTACGTAGTATACATCAGCAAAACAATGCCTCTTGTCATACACATGATTTGGTAAACAGGTGCTGAGAATTATATTTTTGCCACCCTATGAGTATTTAATCATCATAATAAAGAAGTTCCTGTTGTTGGAATGACTCAGCAGCTCAGATGTGCAAGCCTGCTTACTTACTCCATAAAAATCCTTATTTACTGTGCATGTAATAAATGGCTATTCTTCAAGATGAACATTGTGTATATTTCATTGTGTTCAGATTATTATTTTTAAAGTAACCAGGCTATTTATTGGAAGAATTCAGTTCACAGCTTCATTTAAATGTTACCGTTTTTATATACATTTGCTCCTGGTTCTTTAGGGTCCCTTTGCCTGTCAAAGTAGGACATTGAGTTTTTTTTTCTCTAAATATAATTATTAAGCAGGATTAGTAAATCAAAACATTTAAAATAATCTGAGGGATCTGTCAATTTTACTGAAAAGGAGAGAATGCCTGGTGAGAAGGCTGCCTATTCCACGTATACACCAAAAGAGTTGAAAAATGAAAATACAAACTTATCTCTAAAGTCTTTACTATAAACAGAAATTTGAATTATTTGGCAGCAGCAAAGTTTTTAAAGTTCATCAGCGCATGATAAACTTATATGGACAGCAAGCACAAAGGACATTTCATTTCCAGATGGAAAAGCTAACAACACTGAAAACCTCCAATAGCTAAGAAAACATTTTTTAATGTAATTTAACAACAGAGCTACAAAAAGTTTTGCTTGATTACACTGAATATAGTCATTCTCAAATTAAATACAATTAAACAAAGAATTTCACTAAGAACTTAGAACATTAGGAATAAATAATCAATAATTACAATACTTTAGAAAGTAAGCCACATTTTATCTAGCTTTGTATCAAGCGAATCTTTTTGTAACACATTATTTTGGTGAATGTGGAAGATGAAACAACCTGCATGGTCAAGGTGACAGCATGATGAACACTGACAGAAGTAACTGCATTTAAATTTAATCTTATTATATTTTACAGAAAAATGCAGATTATTGTTTCTATTTCCACTCAAGTAGAAAAATCAAAACACCAACAGTCCCACAGACATAGTCCATCGAGGGAGTGCAGAGGAAGCAGATCACTGAGCGATTGTAAAGGCTTTGTAGAAATCAAGTCTTTGTGTCTAGTGCCGTGCCCGTTGATGCTAAAGGAAGCAGAAATGCATCAAAAATATCAACTGGTATAAAAAGGAAGCGGGACGCTGACTCTGAACCTTGGGAAAGAGAGAACTCAGCATTTCTCCTCCACGTGTCTGTCATCACAAGACTATTGCTGTCATAAGAGTGGGAAGACAAAGCAACAAATCTCCCAGTGCAGCATTTTCATAAACTGACTTTACTTTTGACTGCTGGCTCTTTATGTTTTTATGTTTCTTTCCTCTTCTTGTGGTTTTATACTTTCAGCTTCAGGATTAGAATAAATGAGCTCTGAGCCAGAGTGTAGAGCAGAAAACAACTCTTAAGGCTGTGTCACATTACACAGTGTTTTAATTGATTTTCAGTCGCAGATTATATTTATACCAATAACAGTGCACTGCACAATAACGTGCAGTGAATACACTTGACTTGAGCATTCCTAGTCTTCATCCTCTTTCTCTGTACGTTTAGCATCCATTTGCTCAGAGGTTGATGCGCTTGCTGCTTCCTGAGCAGTTCTTCTTTTCTCCAACCTAGTGGCCTGCTTCTTCTCTTATTTCGTCGGCATCTTTTCACGTTAAAACTGATGAAGTCAGTGTTTGTGTTGCAATTACTTAGTACGTTTTCTTTAATTTTTCACTTAAGCTGGCACTTAATTGTTCAATCTGCCTTAAGAATGATTTAAGATATGAAGAGGGAGGGGAAGTGACAACGAAAGTGCTAGGGATGAGACAGGGCCCGCATGCATGCGCCACACAGCCACACTGCTGGCCACTGCTGAAAGTTGATTCTACAATAAAATAAAATAAAAATAAAAAGAATAACAACCTTAGAGGTCAATCACCACCCCGAAAGCGGATAGTAGACTTCACGTAGTATATGTGTACCAAATTTCAGGTCAATAGGTCAAACGGTTTGCGGTCTACAGGTGATTTAAAATCCTTGACAGACAAACGAACAGCCATGTTAGTGTATTATACAGTGGAACCTCGGGTCACAACCATAATTCATTTCAAAACTCTGGTTGCAACCCGATTTGGTTGTGACCTGAAGTAATTTCTCCCATAGGATTGTATGTAAATACAATGAATCCGTTCCGGACCGTAGAGCTGTATGTAAATATATTTTTTTAAAGATTTTTAAGCACAAAAATAGTTAATTATAACATAGAATGCACAGTGTAATAGTAAACTAAATGTAAAAACATTGAATAACACTGAGAAAACCTTGAACAGAGAATACTAACCTTGCAGTCTCTTTAAAAACAAGCCCAGTGGATTCTTTAACTGCCTTCTCGCTCTCTCTCTCTCTCTCTCTCTCTCTCTCTCTCTCTCTCTCTCTCTCTCGTGCTCTCGCTCTGTCTCTCTCTCTCTGTCCCCCCCTTGCTCACTCTCTCTCTCTCTCTCGCTCGCTGCACAGAGAGAGACTGAACACGTGCAGAAATCATCGGCACGTACGAACCGGAAGGAAAACTGGCTTGTTCGTCACCTGAGTGTGTAATCGTGAACAGATGCAAAAGTTTGGCGAACTTTTTGGTCGTAACCCGATTTGTGCGTGGTCCGAGACGTTCGTCACCTGAGGTTCCACTGTATATAAAGATAGTCTTAGCAAGTCAGAGCCAGTTGAGGTCTGCTTCCATGAACTGTGCTCATGTAATCGGACATTCCCAAAGACCCAATCCTACCAGTCTGCTTTTCACCCCAAAAGAATTAAACGCATTCGATTTCCACCAAAACCAATGGTTGGGGCAGTTTGTGCATGCAAAAGGTAACGATCACCCAAGAAAATACATATAATACAGCTACAAAAAATAAGGAATGAAGGTGTTTTTTGGACCATGCAAACAGAAGAGAGGCTTGTCTGACTGAAGTCACTTGTTTTATGTACCATGACAGAATGGAAAAATGAAAAAAAAAGAAAAGGGCTGCAATTGAGGCTGAACTCGCCATACCTGTAAAGCATTCGTACAGCAGCAGCTCTGTCAGGCAGCACATTACTGGCTGTCAGAATAAGGAATAAACCCGCAGTACTTAGGAAATGTAAAACTATGCTGGAAACTCATCACAGTGTCATGTAATTTGCCTTGCGCTGCAATATCTACTTATGTCATCTGACATCTTCAGCAACTTCACTCCTCAAGTTTGACATCCCCTGTGACTAGAAGTTGTGTAAAATAAAGCCAGATTTAGGCTGTTCCACAAAAGGAATATTACTGTGGCTTGATAAGCTATTGTCACTCATCGCTGATTTGGAAATGTGACATTACTGCAAAACTCAATGAGTGCAATCAGTCCATCGGCTGAAAAAAAACAACGTATTTACCAGAAATGTATTTACCGCTTATACTCACGTATAAGTCAGGTCTTATACACCCGTTCAAAACTACGACACTTAATTTTTTTGTTTTACATCTTCTTGTCTCCACCAATCTCGCATCAGTTTCTCAGATACATCGAATTTTGTTGCAGTAGAGCAGTTACCAATTTCTTTTGCCACTGCAACGACTTTTAATTTAAAACCAGCTTCATATTTTCTTCTGATCGAACAGTCCATTGTAGATAAGGGATACTCTTACGATAAAGGTGTATGAGGGTGTGAGAAACAAAAAGCACAAATCAGTGCAAACATTGCTTCGGAATAGTTTGGGTATTACCATGTGGTCACGTAGGCACAATAGAGATAGAGAGAGAGTGAGGTTAGAAGCACATGCTGATACAGCGCTTTGCCGCACCCACATAGGAAAAAAAAGGCAGTGATCTCCGTGGTTACTCTCTCAGGTGGGTGTTAGCATATCATAATCTCTTGGACCAATAGTGCGAGTTTTCCACATTCGACTTATACGACTGACATTATAAAATACCGGAAATTATACGGCAAAATCAAGCCCCGACTTTTCCGTGGGAGAACTTAAACGCAAGTATATGCGGGAACTGCTCTGTAGCATCCTTGGAAAGGCATGCACAAAAGGCTGGGGGAAAAAAAGGGCACGAAACCCCAAATATAAATATAGTATATCCTGTATATAGTGGATACCAGAAGTCAACACAGCCTTAGTGAAATTTCAACTTGTGTTAATATAAAATCTAAAATCAGGACAGATTAAGTCAGGCCTTTTTCTCATTTAAAAAGATATTGTAACAAAAAAGTCAGAAAGTGAAACAAAAATGGCTCATTTTGTAGAAAAAGTTTTAAAAAGGCTTTCAATACCTTGGTTGCATTAAAAGACTGTTGATGTCCAATGTATATTGTAGATAGATAGATAGATAGATAGATAGATAGATAGATAGATAGATAGATAGATAGATATGAAAGGTAATATATGATAGATAGATAGATAGATAGATAGATAGATAGATAGATAGATAGATAGATAGATAGATAGATAGGTATTTTATTAATCCTAAATGAATAAAAAGGCACAAATATACAAATAAAAAGAATGATTGTAATCTTAAATAGGTAATCAGCATCCCAACACCTCTAAAACAATGAGAAGCCAATGCTGGTGACCCTTCTATACTCTTGTGTCCTCCTTTGCTCTCAGTAGTCATCACTCCTCGTATTAATATTTGATTAAATGTTTACTTTTAATTTAAAGGTTAACAATGGTTGAAATGGCTTAGTGAGATTACATATCAAAAGGTTTCTGAAAAGACCCACTAAAAAGCTCCCCAGTGACATGTTCTTTTCTCCCAGTACAGAAGGTCATTCCAAGCTCACATTGCTGAGCGTAGGTGCTAGTGCTGGGCGATATGGAAAAATGATATATCACGATATGGATTATTTTATATCACAATAACGATATATATCACGATATACCACCCACAATAAAGTACGTTTCCAGTTATTCTCTTAAAAGTCTGACAAAAATATCATTGCATACTTTTTTTTGCAACTTTATTTTGAAGTGACATTTAACTGAACTGTCACAAAACCACAAGATGGAGTTTCTTTGCGAAAAAGTTCATTTTTATTTTTGATTATCACTTATATAAAGGGTAGAGTATGCATTGCATAGCGACAAGACATTATCATTCATTTGTCATAGCCTATTTAATGCAATATTTTCTTTAGTAATTGATAAAATTAGGTTAGAAACGATAGAAACGATAGAAGAGAAATAGGACGATAGACACTTTTCTATCATCCCCACGATATATATCGTCATATCGCCCAGCACTAGTTGGTGCTATGAATACTTTTCACAAATTAGCAGAAAATGTATACCAGTGCAAGGATTTCATATGAATGGTTTTTGTGATACACACTTACCAAGCCATTGATGAGGACAGCATAGCCACTCAGGTTACCGTTGATCTTATCCGCTCGAGGACTTTCCCACGTCACCTCAAGAAAGGAGCCATTGACCGTCAACGTAACATTCTGTGGAGCACCAGTCGGAACTACAAGAAGGACAAAGTGAGATTAGAAAAGAAAACCAAGTTTCACATGCATTCTTTAAATTTTCAGAGTGTACTTAAAATTAACTCGCATTTAATATATTTTGTGGAGAAAAGTGAAACATTTCTATGTTACAGAATAAGGTTTTGCTAACCTGGACATTTTCCAGCATTACCCTGATGATAATTTCATCTAGTCGGATACTTCTGAAAATAAAATATTTCTAAGTAGGGCATGATATGGTTCATTATTACCATTCTTGACAGTGTAACAAAATATTAAAAGATAACGTGATATATTCAAAGCACGGAATTAGAAATGAGTTAAAACTACAAGTCAAAGTCACATAATGAGAGAGAGAGAGAGAGACGGACGCTGCAGTCACTTGCAGATGGGAAACACAACTTTGCCAGTAGGAAATTTTCAATGAACAAACATGGAAGGGGGAACTTGAAGTTGGACAATTCAGAAAAAACAATGCTACCTGAACTCTCTGACTTATGAGACATAACGCTGACCTGTCACTTTAGTTAATAATATAAATAAAGAACAATAGCCTGGTCAGCTAGAAGTGATTTTTTTTGTATCTGGAGTGAGGTGAGATACTGTTAATGTGTTTAATTTGATGCTTAACTTTGCAGAAAAATCACATCCATCCATCCATTATCCAACCCGCTATATCCTAACAACAGGGTCACGGGGGGCTGCTGGAGCCAATCCCAACCAACACAGGGTGCAAGGCAGGAAACAATCCACGGGCAGGGCACCAGCCCACTGCAGGGCACACACACACATGCCCACACACCAAGCACACACTAGGGACAATTTAGGATCGCCAATGCACCTAACCTGCATGTCTTTGGACTGTAGGAGGAAAACGGAGTACCCGGAGGAAACCCACACAGACACGGGGAGAACATGCAAACTCCACACAGGGAGGACCCGAGAAAAATTACAGCTTCTCTTTAATTGTGTTTTCTGTGGAGAAAGTAGTACAGTATATCATACAGTGACTTTATGGTTCTCTCAAAATCCGACTGGAAAGCCACATGAATGCAATGACATGGGAATGTGAGACGTCACAAGTGGAAACTCTGAAATACTCCCACAGTATGTGAATGCAGTATAAGGATGAAGCAGACTGTCTTCCATTGTACGTCTTTCAGTAAAAAGTATTGACCTGGATCTTTGGCAAGTAAGGCCTTAAAAGAGAATTTGAAAAGGGAAAGGATGGAGGGAAATGAACTTAAAGAAAAGAAAACAAAAAACTAAAAAATTGGCAGTGGTCTCTCCTAGACTTTCTTGTAAACTCAGATATGGGGATGGCTATTTGAGGAGTAAACAGCAAGACAATGATTATATTTTTATATTATGTACATTAAAGAACCAAAAGTCAAAGTCAACTTTATTGTCATCTCTGCTATACACTGTACAGGTACATAGAGAGACGAGACGACGTGAATAAAATGAAATGAATAATATGTCGAACAATTATTATAAAAGTAAAGTTGAATAAATCAGACTCTGCAGCTGCATGAATAAAAGGTACAGTACCACTTCCGGTTAGCCCAAAAGTTAATAGAAATCTATGTTTTGTACCTAATACTTGATGCAAAATTTGGATGACTTAAGTGAAAGCGTACTCAAGTTATCGTGTTTACACACACACACACACACAGACATAATTCCAAAAATAGTGTTTTCGGACACAGGGAGGTCAAAAACGTCGAGGTTCTTCAAAATCTTAACATCAGATTTTTGGACGACTATACTTCGTATACGAGAAAGTAAAAAGTCCTCATAAGCAGGATAAGAATATGTAGAAGAGTAAGAATGCGGTAAAACACTAGTTTTTACTAATTCATTTTATGGCACTATCAACAGTCAGTAAAACTGACATTTCTTGCCATAAAATTTGAATACATCTGATTAGGAGACAAAGTAATGGAGGGACTACTGTCACAGTGTTACAGCAGACAGGCAGTGCCATTTAAAATGAAGTTTTCACATTTCAAAGGACACGAAACGTAAGCAGATTCTGATAAATCAGCATTGGATATCATTTCAAAATTTTTCTGATGCAAAAGAAAAAGAATAAATGGCTGTGACTGACAGACAGCTTCTTTTAAAAGACACTAAAAGTCTAGCAGTGAACAGAAACTCAATGCGTTTCAAAAGGAACTACCTGTGTGGCCAATTTTACAATGTGAAATAATCAATTTATCAATAACTCAAGATGCATTGCTACCATAAGAAAATTGAGCTAAGCAATGAACTGGTTACGCTTTGCTACATTTCATTAAAATACAGAATTAAAAAATACAAGTCTGTCTTCCATGGTATTTTTACACAGTGAAGAACAAGTGCCGCATCTACAGTTCACTCCTGCCTTGTAAAGTGCAGCCCATCATGATTCTTAGTGTCAGATCCTGAATTTGTCTGTGATGCCTGACTCAGCTTTTCAACAGACTGCTGTAAGTCTTCCTTTTTCCATGAAATGCTCATAACTTACAATACAGATGACAGAGTGCTACCCAAAAAGGCAGTGAACATATATAAATCTGTCAGTAGTTGTACCCCAGGATGGCAGTTTATGGCGCTCAGCCCACGTAAACCTGTGAGGAATCTCCTTCATACCAAAGACTCACTAAACATGCTCACATCTCCCCATACTACGCAGTAATCAGGTGTCCTTTAATCTGTGGATCCTCAATTTCATCTTGTTGACTTATCACTCTTTTTGCATGCAATATGTAACAAATCACAATAAAAAAATAACGTTTGCTTTACCGTACGGCAAATTTAGCAATATAAAACTTTAAAATCCCACAGTCTGTGACAGGACACCACTGTATCCCACCTGTATTGTTTTGTGCTATCACTCTGCTAATGGTTTTCAGTTTTACCTTTGGCAATGCTAGTAATTAATTAAAACAATCAACAAGATGTCCCTTCCCCACAAGGGATGTCCAGATAAATGTGGGTTGAGTGGGGGATGTCCTACACACTATCCAGTGAAACAAAATGCTAAAAACAAAAAGCTCTTCACAAAAACATTCAGAAGTGAGCATCAGTAGGTTATGCGCCCTTGGAACCAAGTTACTCAAACCACATTTCAGTCATTATTTACCACTCTGATGTTGATCTTTCTGATCATAAAACAGGTCATTATGATAGCAATTGATGAAAAAGAACTCATAATTAATTGCAGAATGACGGTATTTGTCTTTTTCTCTTGCACAATTTTGTTCAAAAACTAATCAGCACTAAAACTAATTGTCATCTCATAACAGGCTTATGTTTCGTTCAGCCATTTTAGCTCTAGACTGTCCTCAAGAAACTGTGACACACAGATGCATACACACACAGACACCCATCATCGAGACATCAATGTTTTCGGTATCTGGGAACCCTAAAACGTCGAGGTCGAGATCCATCGAAAATCGATTTTTGGCAAATCTAAATCTTTCGCTCCTCCACCCATAGATGACAGATTATGGTGAGGGAGGGTGCAAAGCAAAAAAAGGTAATTTAACACAAAAAATGGGTTAAAAATGATGTAAGTGGGAGAATCGCTACAGTAAAAGAATAATTTTAAAGAATACGCTGCAGCTGAACCCAATACATTGTTCTCACTCACTTCCTCTATGTACTTAGCCACAGTAAATCTCTGCCAGGTTCTGCCATCTCACCTCTTAACTCCAGAATCGAAAGCTTTCTAGCCATTGGGGAGAAGCTTGTGTTCATTTATATGGAGGTACTTTGAGGCAATCCCAAGAACTATTTCAGGGTCTGGGAATGCCCCTCGCCCCCATTTCAGAGCTGCCTCTGGTGGCCTCAGGTCCCTTTACATTCCTGAGTACTACTCTTTGTTAGAGGGTCCCACCCTCTTTACTTATCTTGCCCCAAATCTCTACTGTCATGGTTGTGCCATCTCTGATATCAGTTTCCACTATTTTAGTTTACTTATTTATTCTTGTTAACTATTTTGTTAAGCTTTCTTGTATACATTTTGTGTCACTTTCATTATTTGACACTATGTGTTAATTAAGTAAAAATCTCAATTCAAATGTTTGTATTAGTCTATATGTTGAGCACAATTGGTGACAGCTTACCTAAGGCCTGTTTAAAAGCCCAGCATGCCTCAGGCAAGTGCTAAGGCCTTAGCTCTTTCTTAGCTTGTGTTGTGGCTTGTGTTTTTATTTGATCATTCTTATGTCATTTTCAATTTCTTAGTTTTGACTTTTTGCTCTTGTATAAATGGTATTGGATATCAGACTTAATGTACTGCAGAATGTTGCTAATCCAGACTGTCAGTTAATCTGAAATTGACTTTTTTTATCTGGAGAAAAAAGTCTTAACCAGTGAACATGAATATGGCCTCCTCCGACAGACCCCAACCCATGTGATTAACCTCATTAGTCCTGATCTGAATTCTCCTAGCCCCCCTTTCAAGCCGATGCCCTGTCACAAGTGATATTGATATAAAGGCACAATATACAATATAAACTAAAACTATATTTGAAAAAATTGAATATCTACTTAACAGACGATGACATGTAAAAAATCCATAGAGGAAAAGATGACAAACAGACTTTGGAAAAGCAAAGTGAATCATGTCGCTCAAAGTGCAGCATGAAATTCTGGACCTCTAGGAATAGAAAGGAAATTCCAACCACCACACCCCTGCGTAGCACGCATCAGGCTTTTAAAATACACTTCCGCTTGGAAGACCCGCATCTGGGCAGCAGACATTGTTCCATTGTTTATTGAAAAAAAAAGAAGAAGAAGAAATCAAACTGTCCAAAGTAATGACTAACTTAATTTGTAACTAAAGAATTTCAACCTATAAGAGGTGTTTTTTTTTTTTGTTCTTTATTTCACCTTATACAATTACATGTATTAGGAATTTGTCAGTTTTCGTATACCACTTGAGGGCAGAGCACAGGGTCAGCCATTGTACAGTGCCCCTGGAGCAATTGAAGATAAGGGCCTTGCTCAAGGGTCCAGCAGAGTAGGATTTATTTTGGCAGTGACAGGGATTCGAACCAGCAACCTTTTGGGATACCAGCGCAGATCCTTAGCCTCAGAGCCACCACTCCGCCCAATTTTAGCTGTTCTGTACAGAAAATGGCTGACTAAACTTTCACTTCTGTTTCATTTAACATCAGCAGAATATGCCAATAGACGTGCAACATAGTAAAAACACACACACACACACACACACAGACTGCACTTAGTTGTCGATCCTGTGGTCTACCGAGACCCCAGACAAGACTCTTGTGTGCCCTGAGCCAGCCCTGCAATTACCCAGTGGCTAATTGCTCACTTCCATTTCCTGTCCTGGACTTGGAGCAACTTTAAAAAGACACAAGAAACTACAAATGCTTGGCATGTTTTGCAGGATGAGATAAAACATATTGACATACAATCTGGAATTTAAAAATAACTCTAAAACATTTATGTATTGGAAAAATCAAGGCTATATGATTAGAAATTCACCCTTCTAGACAGAAATTGCATAGTTTTTTATACTGAGAGTGATTTTTAAAATAGATAAGGCTGTGTATTCCATTATTAGCTAAATTAACATAAAAACTGCAACATTCCTAAATCCGCATAATCAAAATGATTTTCACAACCACCTTTGGCAGCGTGATTAGCAGAAATACCACCTGCACTACAGAAGAGCTCATCCACCTGAAGCTAAGCCAGTTCAGGCCTGGCCAGTACTTGGATGGGAGACCATTAGGGAAAAGCTTGGGTTGCTGCTGCAAGAGGTGTTGGCGAGACCAGCAGAGGGGGCACTTACCCTGTTGTCTGAATGTGGACCCCAATGCCCCAGTGCAGTGATGAGGACACCATGCTGGAAAAATGGCGCAGTCCTTTGGATGAGATGTAAAACCGAGGTCCTGACTCTCTGTGGTCATAAAAGATCTCTGGGCATCCTTCAAAAAGTGTAGGTTGTATCCCGATGCCCACCATGGCCTAGTCATTCTGGATCCCTAATCATCGCCTATCTCTAATAGCTAACTATCTCTCACCACTTCACCACCTAACAGCTAATGTGTGGTGAGTGTACTGGCTCAAAAATGGCTGCCATCTCATCATCCAGGTAGATGCTACACATTAGTGGTGGTTGAAGTGGCTACCCAACCACTGAACTGCTTTGATTAGTGAGAAAAGTGCTATATAAATGTAAAAAATTATTGTTACCATTAATTAAATAACGATTAAATATAAAGATAAATCGGCATGTCTTTTGAAACATACTACCTCATTGCTTGTTGTCAGGCATTCAGTGCCTTAAAGTGCTGGCCGTGCATTTGTAGCCGATCGTTCCTTTCCTTGGTGCATATTCTCTGATCAACCACACATCAATTTTAACTAAAGATATGTTGCTAAATTAAATGATTGCCTGCCTATGAAATACACTCACCCAGAGGATTATTAGGAACACCTGTTCAATTTCTCATTAATGCAATTATCTAATCAACCAATCACATGGCAGTTGCTTCAATGCATTTGGGGGTGTGGTCCTGGTCAAGACAATCTCCTGAACTCCAAACTGAATGTCAGAATGGGAAAGAAAGGTGATTTAAGCAATTTTGAGCGTGGCATGGTTGTTGGTGCCAGACGGGCCGGTCTGAGTATTTCACAATCTGCTCAGTTACTGGGATTTTCACGCACAACCATTTCTAGGGTTTACAAAGAATGGTGTGAAAAGGGAAAAACATCCAGCATGCGGCAGTCCTGTGGGCGAAAATGCCTTGTTGATGCTAGAGGTCAGAGGAGAATGGGCCGACTGATTCAAGTTGATAGAAGAGCAACTTTGACTGAAATAACCACTCGTTACAACCGAGGTATGCAGCAAAGCATTTGTGAAGCCACAACACGCACAACCTTGAGGCGGATGGGCTACAACAGCAGAAGACCCCACCGGGTACCACTCATCTGCACTACAAATAGTAAAAAGAGGCTACAATTTGCACAAGCTCACCAAAATTGACAGTTGAAGACTGGAAAAATGTTGCCTGGTCTGATGAGTCTCGATTTCTGTTGAGACATTCAAATGGTAGAGTCAGAATTTGGCGTAAACAGAATGAGAACATGGATCCATCATGCCTTGTTACCACTGTGCAGCCTGGTGGTGGTGGTGTAATGGTGTGGGGGATGTTTTCTTGGCACACATTAGGCCCCTTAGTGCCAATTGGGCATCGTTTAAATGCCACGGCCTACCTGAGCATTGTTTCTGACCATGTCCATCCCTTCATGACCACCATGTACCCATCCTCTGATGGCTACTTCCAGCAGGATAATGCACCATGTCACAAAGCTCGAATCATTTCAAATTGGTTTCTTGAACATGACAATGAGTTCACTGTACTAAAATGGCCCCCACAGTCACCAGATCTCAACCCAATAGAGCATCTTTGGGATGTGGTGGAACGGGAGCTTCGTGCCCTGGATGTGCATCCCACAAATCTCCATCAACTGCAAGATGCTATCCTATCAATATGGGACAACATTTCTAAAGAATGCTTTCAGCACCTTGTTGAATCAATGCCATGTAGAATTAAGGCAGTTCTGAAGGCGAAAGGGGGTTAAACACCGTATTAATATGGTGTTCCTAATAATCCTTTAGGTGAGTGTAAATCAACAAACTGATTACTTAAAATGTTTGTTGAGCTCATCCATATGAGGCACACATAAAAAATCACAAAGATGATGCACTATAGCAATTCAGGGTAATAACATTGCAAGATTAAAGATTGGGGTCTTTCATAAAGAATTTGAGTAAGGAGTCAGGTATTTGGTAACAACTTGATGGTGGAAGCTGAGAAGTGAGAGCCAAACTTTGCATCTTGAAAAGGTATCCAACATCCTTGATGGTGCATAAGCAGTACATCTATCTCTTTAAGTCCATTTGATAGAACACACATGGTTTCAGATGTTTATTAAGTTGTTTTTATTGTATTGTGCTGTGGACAATAGGGAGCACCTATAAGTCATCCTAAACCCAGAATAAACACTAAGTAGGTCAAAGCGGCCTTACCACCTGCACTTCAGAATAGGTAAACCACCCGAAGATAAGCATGTCTGGCCATTTCTTGGATGGGAGACCAACCAGGAAAGCTTGCTTGCTGCTGAAACAGGTGTTGGTGAGGCCAGCAGGAGGCGGATATCCTGTGTTCTGTGTGTGGATCCTAATGACCCAATGCAGTGATGAGTCCTTTGAATGAGAACCGAGGTCCTGACTCTCTGTGGTCATAAAAGATCCCTGGGCATCGTTTGAAAACAGTAGGATGTGCTCTGATATGCTGGCTAAATTGCCCACCATCACCTTGTCCATGCTGTCTCCCTATTCATTCCATGTTTGTAATTGGCTAACTATCTTTCTCACCCCTTCACCACCTAACAGCTAGTATGTGGTCAGTGTTTGTGCACAAATGGCTGCTGTCGCATCATCAAGGCGGGTGGTGGTGGTGGTTGAAGGGGCTCCTCGACAGTCTATGTAAAGTGCTTTGTGTGTCTAGAAAACCGCTATATAAATGTAACTTTCAATTAAAGCGATAATGGGCTTTGTTAATAAAAAATGGAAAGGTGTGAGAAGGTGGACTAGCAAAATTACTAATAAAATATAAAATTAAAAAATAAAAACTATATTCCTCACAGTCTCTGGGTCTACCTGAACATAAACCCATGTCTGTCCTGTTGGTACCACAAGTAAGCACTCTCACGCCTTTTTCTTCACCCTGTGGCATCACATCCACCCCCCAGACTGAACCTTTGTCCGACTCACCTCCGGACTCAAAGTTTACTGTTAAATTGGCCAGAAGTCGCCCTTAAACCAAGGTGAGTAAAACAGGAGGAATGAACAGGGTAAGGTTGAGGAGGAGATGGAAAGCCTGCTTGCATGTAAATAAATGTTCAGCCAGAGAAGTTCTCCTAAAAGGGTAAGTTTGCTGTTTTTCAAGTCAAAGTTATTTCTCCACAGACATAGTACATAAACATTTGCCACGCAAAATAGTGCTCTAAAATTAAGTGTTTTCTATAAATTTTAAAAAATACAGTACATTGCCTGTCCTGGAATTTTATACTGTGTCACACTCGTGCTCTTGGGAGGCAGGCTAAGGGCTTAACCGAGGGCATAAACAAAGGCAGGGGTTCACTGAGTGCACTAACCTGTCTTCTTCCTCTTCTGCAGATCACCTGAAGAGAAATCTGCCTAAAACTCCACCAGTTCCTGCACTCCATTCCGAGCCACGCCTCCTACTGACCTCACTTCTGGTTGCAATCCGCCTCTTCCTCCCCTGCCACTATAAAAGCCTATCACCTTCCCTTCCTAGTTTGTCCTTATATGGATGCTGAACCTGACAGTTCTCTGGAGCTATTACTTTCGTTGCCTGTTTTGTGTACAATATACGGTGTGGATCCTCAACTCTTTTTCTGCCTTTCTTTGTGTTTTTACAACTGGAAGTCATGAAGTGTGGGGCCCCACCAGAAAACAAACAGCTAATAACTTACCAAATACTTTAATTTTCCAAGCTGAGAAAGTTATCAAGCATTGATCTGTGTCTTGAGATTACACATGCATTGTAAAATAGCTTATAGATATCATTTTCAAAAGAAAAACATGACCTTTCACTTCCTGGGTCTTAGTTTACTCTGAAAAGACAAAATCACACTAAACTGATCCTGTCACATACTCGCTGATGTGTTGATTTACTTCCATATTTACGTGAGAACCTCTCCCATGAAGGTTACTGTTATCATATAAGCAAACAGAAAATGCACCCTTACATTAAAAAAAAAAAATAAGCAACAAGAATATATGATAAAATGAATATTTAAAAATCCATTTTGGTGTCACAAATATGTGTGAAAAATACAGAAGGGGTGTTTTCTTATACTGAAAGTTTTGCTGTGTCAAAGTGGACATATTTGGTAAGTTTTTAGGCTTTTGATTTCTGGTTGGACCCCATGCTCAGTGACTTCCATTATAAAATGCCAGGAGAAGCTATGTATTTTAAAAAGATTTAGACGTAAGCGTCAGTAGGCTTTGCACCCTAGGAACTAAGTTACCCAAACTATTCTATAACATTTCAGTAATTATTTGCCACTCTGATACTGATTTTTCTGATTATAAACTAGGTCATTGCGATAGCAATTGCAGAATTTGAGGGTTCCTCTAGAGCGCCTCTTTCTCTTACACAATTTGGCTCAAAAACTAATCAGCACATCGTCATCTCAGAACGGGCTTACTGTAAGTTTCGAGTGTGGTATTTTTCTGTGTAGCCGTTTTAGCTCTAGACCATCCTAACGAAACTGTGGCACACAGACACACACCATTCATCAAGTTATCAATGTTTTCAGCATCGGGGGACCCTAAAACTTCGAGATCCATCGAAAACCAGAGACAGAAATTTTTGACAGGTTATGGTGGAGGAGGACGCAAAGCAAAGATTTATAGAAAACACTGAACTTTAGTACATAATTTTGCACGGTAAATGCATATACAGTGTACCATGTTTGCAAAGAAATAACTTTGACTTGAAAAATACCAAACTTATTCTTGAAGTGCAATAGGCTGACAAGGCTGTTCTGTAATCTTAAGGTCTCAAGTTCAAGTTCCACTGCTATTGCTGTCTCAGCCTGGCTCAGCACTCTATGAGGGGCTGGTGACATACTGAACAAATTCCTCAGCAGAGACAGTCAGAAACTATTTTCCAGGTGGTAAACACTTCTGGGGTCAGAAATACCCTCTTGAACAACTGAGGCAGTTTTCCTAGAACTTTTCATCCTGGTCTCTGGAGTCTATGCAATGTTGAGCTCCACAGCTATCTTAAATTGGCAGGCAACCCTCAGGTTTCCTGGTCACCAAGGCCATGCATTCTGTAAAACACTCTCCTGCCAACTTCTGTGAGTCTGAGGAAAATTCCATTAAAATATTAAGAGTCCTCTATTGCCCTGGTTCTACTTCTGTGCCCTTTCAGCTATGACTACCCTATAAATATAAACTATAATACCCGCTGGTGGCATTTTATTAACCTTCCTGGCTGCCTATTGTGTGCTGTGCCAGTCCTTACCTGAAGCCCCTTTATAGTACAAAATCAATGAATTTCCAGAACAGTGAGCTTGTCCAGCATATTTTGCTCATTTATGAAGTTGAAGAATGGCTGTCATGGAAAGACTCAACAGAAGAAGTCATAAAAGTAATAAAGATGCACATCTAAAATTTCAGGATTTATCCATAACCCACTTTTACAGAAAATGAAAATTAATGTGTTTTTGTTACTGCATGGACATTTAAGACGAAACCCAGGCCATGCTTATTTCCAGTAAATATGGATAGTTTACTTTAAACATCATGTGCTTCTCTGTTTTTTTTTTCTCTTATTTTTGTAAAAAGAGGAAGCTCTTTACCAGTTATTTGCAATAAGGGAGTTCATTTGCTTACCTCCTTCAAGAGTTTCATTTTGGATCCACTTGCTCCAACCCGACCATCCAATCTCATTCATGCAGGACACTCGCAGCCAAAATGAAGTCATGGCAGTCAGGTTCTTCAAGTCACATTCGTAAGGAGGTACTGGGACATTTATGTCTCTTAGATGGCTGGAAAAACCAAATATCGTCTGGTTTACCTGAAATGAAAATCAGGGTCTCACATCTTTATCACCATAATAAAAACAAATCTTTGAAAAGTCGTGGGTGGCATACTGGCAACACATTTCATCTTACATTCTATCTGTCTGTACTAAAGCCTGTTTAATCCAGAATCATAGAGCAGTAGCTTAATGTGCAGGATTTGTTGTCTTCCAGTATTTATGAGCACTGTGTTTGCTGCGGTGAGTTTGGGTCCACTGTTCCTCCAAACAAGTTGTTCTGTGTGGTGTCACACATTCGTGTCCGTGGGTCACCTTCCACGCTCATCTGAAGTAAGCACTACCAATCTGGGACACTAGGGGGTGCAATCACTAACTCTCTTATCTCCCACAGCTCAATGAAAACACCCACTGAGGGCAACTGACCACGTCCCTTCGGTTTTGGGAGCTATAAAAACGAGGCACTCCTGAAAAATTGGGTCTCATTCAGGAGATGATTTACCCGCATTATGGAGCAAGGATTCTCTGAAAAGACACAGAACCAAAGGAGTCCAGCCTTTGTCTTAGGTGACTGGATAGCGTCCATGTTTCACGACTATATAGCAAAACAGGAAGCACCAGGACTCTAAAGAGTTGAACCTTCGTCCTTTTGCATAGATATTGGGAGCGCCATACACCCCTTTCCAGCAACCTCATGACCCCCGATGTTCTCCCAATCTGTCTACTGACTTCCCAGGAAGAGTCACCAGAGACATGAATGTTACTGCAGAGCTAAGTAAACCTCTCGATGATTTCAACACACTCTCCGCAAACAGACACACAGTTGATGGCCGTGCCCAAGAGGTCATTAAAGGCCTGGATCTTGGTTTTTATCAGGACACTCACAAGCCCAGACACTCAGACTCCTCACTCAGTCTCTTGAGCGCCTCGATCAGAGCCTCTATTGACTCTACAAAGATCACAACACCGTTGGCAAAGTCAAGATCAGTGAATCTTTCTTCAACAACAGATGCCCCTCAGCCATTGGACCCCACAAGCCTGCCTAGCACCTAGTCCATGTAAGCATCGGACGGAGTTGGAACTGAACAGACCCCTGACAAACCTCAGAATCAACTGGGAAAAACACAGAGGTTCTGCCTCCAGTCTGCGCAGCACTCACAGTACTAGCGTATCCAGTAACTTCAGGGGGAATCCCACAAAGTCTCAGGATGTCCCTCAGGGCAACTCGATCAACTGAGTCAAACGTTTTTATAAAAATCGACAACGGCTGCTAAGAAACTCTGACGATATTCGCATTTGCTCTTCATGTGAACCCTCAGTGCCGAGATGCGGTCGATGGTAGACTTCTTAAACGTATGGAAATAAAAGTGTCATCAATGTTTATTTTTTGGATAGCAACATTGTATTTCAGCTTTCTTTTGTTCATGACTTTTTGACTTCTTATTTCCTATTTGTTAGACTGATGTTTGTGTCTGCTGCTGCAATATTTCCATCCACCAAAAAGGTCAATGGATGTGGCTTCTTCAAGGCTTCATTAAAAGCAATAAGATGTAACAGGGTCAAAGGGCCATGGCCTGATGATTACAGACAACAGTGCAGCTTTTCTGTATAAATTATGGGATAAATTAAAATGTTGCCAATGAAGGACTTTTAGTTTAAAGGAACAGCAAACATGACAAGCAGGTTGGAAAATGGGTGGATGGATGGATGGAGAAACTCATGAACCACACATTCCATTCATGTGTTTGCTGTGTTCCTCTTCTTCTCAATCTTTATTATTCCATACCACTACTGTGCACCATCTTAGTATTTTAAAAATTATAATTCTGTTTCCTTCAGTTCAGCCACACATTTTCTCAAAACATAGAAGACATGTCAATTGCCAAATCACTGCTACAAGACCTGAAAATGGTTGACCTTTCATGGTGGCACCACTAGCCAATTATGCTGGTGTCAGATATAGGAAGGTCTACACACAAAGAGTACAAAAGTTAAAGTAAGTTCAAGTAAAGAAAGTAACTAAGTTGAAATTAAAGGAAGAAATGGTTACAGCAAAATCACAACTGTACTGATGGTAGACGTTTAAGCCAAAAAAATGAGTGCTTGAGATGAAGCAACCTAAGCAGCTTGTTTTTTTCTTCTGTTTTGCAGAAGAGCTGACAATCATGGGACCATGCTTTTGACGCCAAGGATGACCTGTGGTAGCCTCAGCACTAACACATTGTTTTGCTTTCCCATGGTGAGCAAAAAGGAGTGAATTAGCCACAAAAGTGAAAAAATCTCAGAGTGGACTCCAAGGCTAAAAGATTGGTCCTTCACCTCAGCAAGCCACGTCACTCATGGGTGGGTTAAGGGGTCTAGGTGGCCACAGCACTAAATGATTGTGCTGGTATTATTAGTGTGATAGTGGGAGTTTCATAGCCTTGGCTAGTAAGGACAGCTTTAATTGTAGAAGAGGTATGGTGAGAGTTGGATATAATAAGAGACACAGTGAAACAACCATAGTGAAGAAGTGCTTTAGCTTAACAGGATAAGCATGCTCATTCTTCTGCTCTGCAGGAAGGCAGGGTAACCCAATGCTCTGGACTTGAAGATGTTACAGAGGATGTGTGTACATCATTCTTCACCTTGTAATCATATGAGTGGCACTGATCTTTTCTTAATAAGCCACAAATGTTTCCTCGAGCTTCATGACCTGTATTCACTTCAGTATATAAATACGGTGGTGATCTTTTAGTGTTCTAAGTGAAGGGCAGTTGTTAGTGAGCCGAAGTACCATGGTGGGTAACCAGGTCACAGGGTTGCTGCCCTCATATAGTAGTTTGGTACAGAAATTATCGATCACTACCTGTGAGTTCTGCATGTTCTCCTAGTGCCTTCATGGGCTTTTCTCCAGGTACTTTGATTTCCCCCCACATTCCATAGACATGCAGCTGAGGATAATGGATGTCTCTCATCCCACCCTCCTCTGAATGGGTGTGTGTGCTTTGTAATGTCCTGGCCTGGTTCCTGCCTCGTGTCCATTGTCACTGGGATAGTCCCATTCCTCCCTGTCACCCAAAACTTTATTAAGCAGGTTTAAAACCTTTCTTCTTTATTCGGTATGTTACCATATCAACTGCTCAAAAAAATTAAAGGAACACTTTGAAAACACATCTTATCTCAATGGGAAAAATATATCCTGCTGGATATCTATACTGATATGGACTGGGTAATGTGTTAGGAACAAAGGGATGGCACATCGTTTGATGGAAATGAAAATTATAAACCTAAAGAGGGATGAATTCAAAGACACCCCAAAAATCTAAGTGGAAAAAAATGATGCAGCAGGCTAGTCCATTTTGGCGAAAATTCATTGCAGCAACTCAAACTCGTACTCAGTAGTCTGTATGACCCCCACGTGCTTGAATGCTTACCTGACAAAGTTGGGGGGGGCATGCTCCTAAAGAGACGGCAGATGGTGTCCTGGGGGATCTCCTCCCAGATCTGGACCAGGATATCACTGAGCTCCTGGACAGTCTGAGGTGCAACCTGGTGGCATTGGATGGACTGAAACATAATGTCACACCTAGAGGTATTCTATTGGATTGAGGTCAAGCGAGTGAGCGTGGGGGGCAATCAATGGTATCAATTCCTTCATCCTCCAGGAACTGCCTGCATACTCTCGCTACATGAGGCCGGGCATTGTCGTGCACCAGGTCGAACTCAGGAGCCACTGCACCAGCATAGGGTCTGACAATGGGTCCAAGGATTTCATCCCGATACCTTATGGCAGTCAAGGTGCCATTGTCTAGCCTGTAGAGGTCAGTCCATCTTTCCATGGTTATGCCTCCACAGACCATCATGTCATGCTGAATGATATTACAGGTAGAATAAGGTTCTCCATGGCTTCTCCAGACCCTTTCACGTCTGTCACATATGCTCAGAGTGAACCTGCTCTTATCTGTGAAAAGCACAGGGCGCCAGTGGTGGACCTGCCAATTCTGGTATTCTATGGCAAATGCCAATCGAGCTCCACGGTGCAGGGCAGTGAGCACAGGGTCCACTACAGGATGTCAGGCCCTCAGGCCACCCTCATGAAGTCTGTTTCTGATTGTTTGGCCTGCTGGAGGTCATTTTGTAGGCACTGGCAGTGCTCATCCTATTCCTCCTTGCCCAAAGGAGCAGATACCGGTCCTGCTGATGGGTTAAGGACCTTCTACAGCCCTGTCCAGCTCTGCTACAGTAATTGCCAGTCACCTGGAATCTCCTACATGCCCTTGAGACTGTGCTGGGTGACACAGCAAAACTTCTGGCAATGGCATGTATTGGTGTGCCATCCTGGAGAAGCTGGACTACCTGTTGCACCTCTGTAGGGTCCAGATGTCGCCTCATGCTACCAGTAGTGACACTGACTGTAGCCAAATGCAAAACTAATGAAAAAACAGTTAGAAAAGATGAGGAGGGAAGAATGTCCGTGGCCTCCACCCGTTAAACCATTCATTCCTGTTTTTGGGGTCGTCTCATTGTTGCCCCTCTAGTGTACCTGTATTTAATTTCATTAAACTGATTAACAACCCCCTCTGCTACTTAACTGACCAGATCAATAGCCCACAAGTTTCATTGATGTGATGCTATACTCTCATTAAAAAGCGTTCCTTTAATTTTTTGAGCAGTATATTTTAAGGTCTCAAGGTATTGGTGTTCATAATCTTGCACAGTACCATATTCAACACATTTTACTCCTGAACAAGATCAACAGGCCCTTACAATTTAACATTTATCAAATGTTATTACAATGAAGCAACAAAACAGTATTTACCTACTGACCTAAATGAAGGACTGCCGCTTCAAAAAATTAAAAATGGGTGAGATGTATCTCTCACCGTCTTCATCTGAAGCAACATGCATACAGTAGAGAAGCAGAGGAGGCCAACTGAACTCACAGGGCCATACAAAAATGGGATCACAGAAGAGTGAAGGGAAAGCCTGTCATAGTAAGTAGTCACCCCGGGACTATTTAAAACTGACAGTTCGGTTTGACAACTCATGCAACGTGTTATCAGCATTAACCTTGAAGTTCAGTTCATTATATCTGAATGCTGTAATAATTCAGATAGTCTTCTACATACTGTATACAAGTTCACAAACCCACTTAAGCCATTTCAGGTTTGTGTGTGGGCTGGCAGAGCTTATTCTGGTAGCATTGGGCACAGGAGGTCAATCCGTTGCAGGAAACACACAATCACTGAAGCCAACTAAGAGCTGCTAATCCACCCAACATGCATATCTTTTGTGATATGGAAAGAAAGACAACGCAGTGATGAGGAGAATGTGCAAACTCCACAGAGGCAATGACAGGATGTGGGATTCGAAACAAAAATGCTGAATAAGTCAGCTAGCGGTGCTAAACACTCAACAACTAATGCCTTCCCTGCTATATTATTCAGTTTAATTCCTGCACTGTTACAGTGACATGACGGGAAGCTCGTAGTGTTAGTCTTCTATCTCACAAGCTGTATTCTATAAAAAAAATAATTTTTGTGGCAAAAGTGAATTTTGACAAAACAGAAATGAATTGTTCATAGCATTCTTTCTTGCTATTGTCCACACTTTGCAGCGCAGACATGGGCAGTAAATGGAGCGCAATATAAAAAATTGGATGCGCCAGAATTGAGAACGTTGGAGGTACGAATAAGGACAGAATATGAAATGAGACCATCAGAGGTACAACCAAAGGGCGAGAGAAATCAAAGAAAGTGCAGGAAAGTAGGCTCAAGTGGTATGAACACGTGATGAGGAGAGGCAAGGAATATGCGGGCAAAAGAGTGATGGGATTGGAAGTCCGGTGAAGAGAAAATGAGGGAGGACAAAGAACAGGTGGGAGGATAAAGGAAAAGACGATTTAATGGAAAAGGGTCTGACTGGGGACAGGGTGCAGGACCAACCTATATGGAGAATGTGGATCAAACACATTGATACCATAAAGAAATGGGAAGAGATGAAGAGGAAGAAGAAAAAGACAGCAGCATGACTGTATCTTGGGAAATTTGACAACAAAGTGAGACCCATCCCTAGATGGAACACCAGTTTATAACAGGGCACACACACACAGATAGTCACTAAGCCAATACAAGAATGAGCCACCAGTCAATCTAACATACTACAGATATCTGTGGAGTGTGAAGGGAAAGCAAAATAAATACAAGACGGTATGAAGAGAACCTGTAAAATCACTAAAGGTTGTTGCCAGGCTGGTAACTGATTGTATGGCCCTTCAGATGTTTGACAGGAATACATTCAAAAAATGCTTATTTATCAATCGCTTAAGTTTTTTTCCATACTGAAATATTGATAGTAAATGTGTACTACAGCACAATATTACTCACTGGTTTTAAAACCTTTCAAAATCATGCCTAAATCTTTATTGGAAATGTCTAGTCAAAGAAAAAAAAATAACAACCCCATGTAACAATGGGGTGGAAGAAGGAGAAGAAGACAAAGAAAAAGCCATAAATAAATAAAAAATAAAACTGTCACAAAATACCATACATTAGCTTGACAGTAGTACATAGCAGACGGCATTTACTCACTGAGATCTGACAGGTGTGAAGTGGAGAGTAACCATCATGTCCTGGTAGCCACTTGACCAACAGGGAGTGGGCAGACTGCTTTATTACTTGCAGATCACTTGGTGCTGAAGGGGGCCCTGAAAGTTAAGAAGCATTAGAGATCGATTAAATAAGTGCATGATCAATGTTTACTTAAACGAAAGTATATCAGAGAACACACCCAAATAAACCCAAATGTGACAAACACATATCTGGTAGTACCTTTAATATTAACGTGCGCTTCTTTCGATGTGCTCAAGCCTCTGTCATTGGTGGCTTCACAGCTATAGCGGACGGAATCATTGACTCCTTAGAGGCGCAAACAAAAGAAAAATTTACATTTAATATACACCTCTATAAAAACACATTTTAAGTCTAACTATTCAATTTTACTGACTTAAAGACACTAGTAAAAAAAAGAAGCAGTCCAAATAATGCAAATGTTGTAAGTATAAAAAGTCATATTAAAATTGGGTCATTAACTATCAAAACAAAAGGAACTGTGATTCTTTTGTGGTATATCCATCCATTTTCTAACCCCTTATACAGTTCAGGATTGCAAGACACTGGGGCCTTGGGTACAAAGCAAGATATAACCCCAGACAGGATGCCAAGCCGCAGAAGGGCACATTTACACACACCCACAGGTACTCATACAGAGCCAATAAACTCATCAACCTAAACAAACTTCTTTGAGATACAATACTAAATTGGATATAGGAGTGTAAGTGTGTGTGTGTGTGTGTGAGCCTTGTGATGGACTGCTGTTTCATTCACGTTTACTTCCAGTCTTGCAACCACTTCTCTTGCAGACTCCACAGCTATTTACTAGAATTGTGGCAGGTTAAGAAAATTGGTTTTAAATCATTAATTTACAAAACTGTGTATCATACAATCAAATCGAAGTAATGGCAATGAGAATATCAAGATGACAGTGACAACACTAACACTGACTGGACAGTTCACAAATATGATAAGTCTCTCCACTTTAAACTGCATATACAAAGGAAAAACACCAATGCGAAATTCACTCTTACAATTATATCTATCTATTATATAAAAAAATCGTGGGTTGAGACATGATCATCTCGGAGAGACACTTTGACGTCACGCGAGACTAGACATTACAACATTAGGAAGCAGGTGAGTTTTGCACATCACACCCTACTTACAATAAATTTAAAACAAGTTCACAGTTGTTGGAATGCTTTTGGCAGACACATGTCATGTGCTCCCAGCTCTTAAAAATGTTATATGTTCTAGATGGCACATGAACGACTAACCGAAGAAGAAAGAACAGCGCATTGAAAAGAGACATGAAAGCGTTGGAGAGAAAAGAAGGCAATAAAGGATGCACAAGAGAACAATAATAATCTACGCACACTTTAACAGACACTTTAACATCCGCAAGACAAAGCAGTGAGACCAAAGGACAACTGCTGTGCAGGGTTTTTAAACGATCAACGCGCAGAGCATCAAGCAGAACATGCAGCCCAGCAACGGAAAGACAACAGATGATCCGTCCACATCTCCTTAGCTTGTGTTCAGCATTCCCCAATTCACAATGGGAGCGGGCGAAGCAAACGCCGCTGCTGTACAGGCTTTGAAATGATCGACGCACAGCGCGAGAAGCAGAACACGCAGCATGGCAGGAAGAGCAGTAAGCAAGCAGGTGATCCGTCCGCATACTCCAAAGCGTTCATTCAGCCACCCCTTTCACAACATGAGTGGCAGAGACGCGAAGTGGCTGGCACATGGCGCGCCCTTTGACCCCCTAGTATAAATATATATAGATTTGGAGGGTGCAAAGCAAAGAGAAACATTTTACCCCTCCATGGACACAGGTTGAACACTGATTGGTAGAAGGTTCGAGAACATAGGTTGTGCCTGGCCAGGATTGTTCTGAGACATATGGTCAGAGCACAGGAAGGGAGTTGGCCCCTAAACTATGAGCACTGATACAATGTATTGCTGTACCCACCACACGATGAACCACCTCAGGATCCCAGATTAGGACCCGAGTGCAGCTGTGCAACGGGTGACACCTCAGCACCACACTAGTTCAAATGGAGTGGAACAGTGTGAGATTTTTTACAGTGGCTGGAATGCCAGTCCTGCCACCAACCCACGAGTTGGAGGACTTGCTTGCATGGCTGGATGCAGGTTAACGTCATAGCCAGGAAGGAACAGTTGCAGGTTAAAGGTCTTGCTCGAGGTCCCAATGCAGTGGAATCACTTCTGGCATTTACAGGATTTGAAGTGGCAACCTTCTGATTGACGGTGCGGATTCCTAACCTCAGAGCCACCACTCCATCCTAAGAATGAAAGAGCCACCTGATATCTGGGCATATTGAATACCAGCTGGTATTTATCCAGATTGAATTGAATTGAATGTACCTCTGCATTTGGCAAATATAAGAAATGTAATGTAGAAAATGTTATTTTATACTGCATGAATGAACATTTGAACTTGCTTCTCTGCTGTCTATCTGTGTCCAGAAAATATAATAAGGGAGGAAGTATTATAACCTAAGATGTAGTCAGCTCTAGTTCATCGTGATGGTGACCAGACTATACCTGCACCCCCGAGACTGGCTCATAATTGTAACTTAATACAGCAAAATTCAAAGGTCTGGAGATACTCAGGTCTACCTAGAAAGTCCTAAGGCAAGCATAAGGCCACCACTGGAAACCTTCTACGCCAAAATAGCAGAATTACACAAAACCCCCAACTCCACAGGGCTCACAGGCCCAATAATATGGCGCACATCTACTAGAATGTCCAATATTTCATCCAGTTTAATGTGTACTTGCTTCTGTAATGGCTACTAAGGCTATATACTGTACATCTTTTTCGGTAATTTTTGTTGCTTTTTAACTGAAAGGTAGATAAGTGTATTTTGTCATATTTTGGTTCTGTTTTTCTTTTTTTCTTTTTCTGCTTTCTCTGGGAAGTGAGAATCAAAACTTGATCTGGATTGAAATGAAAATCTGATATTGTACAAATGAAGCATATGTTCGGAGGAAGTTGTAGCACAGAAAGTGGTCAACAAATAATGTGGTAAGCAGGGATTGCTCCAGTATTTAGGAGCAGATGATTCTAATATAATAGGAGTGAGAAACTGACATTAACTGCTATAGCATTTAAAAGAAGCTACACTGTTTTCTGCATAGGATGCCTTTCGTAAACAGAGGCTTGAGTCCAATCAAAAGGGTGCAGAACTCTGCATCACAAAACCCTCAGAAAAGCTGACTGCCACCCTGTTGGCTTGGAAAAGACAACCAAGGGGAGAAAAAAGGCTGAAAGAAATGAGCAAAGAAAGGAGGCAACAGCCAGCCTATTGTATTCACTAAGAGCACGAACAAAGCCGGGGTCACACAAGTGCCAAGTAGGTCTGGTCTGCTCATCTGGGCAGACACAGCAGCAGATATCGGAGAATTCTTCAGGAAATTTCTGCAGGGAGCAACTAAACTTTGGATGACCACCAAGAAACACTGCACAGCCGCGATAACCCGTGCAGTGGGAGTTGGCACCATGCTATACTCTGGGCCCTTGTAGTTTATGAACCAACTTGATAAATGGTGAGACGGTTGGAAGACACAGACATCAAAATGAAATGGTGGAAAAAAAAAAACAAGTCTTCTTCTATTGTCCAATTGGTGAGCCTGCGTGAATTGTAGCCTCAGTTGCCTGTTCTTAGCTGACAGGAGTGTCACCCGATGTGTTCTCCTGCTGCTGTAGCCCCTCTGCTTCAAGGTTTGACATGTTGTGTTCAGAGATGCCCTTCTGCATACCTCTGTTGTAATGAGTGGTTTTTTGAGTTACTGTTGCCTTTATACCAGTCTGGCCATTCCCCTCTGGCATCAACAAAGCATTTTCACCCAGAGGACTGCCCCTCACTGGATGTTTTCCCTTTTTCAGACCATTCTCTGTAAACCCTAGAGATGATTGTATGTGAAAATCCCAGTAGATCAGCAGATTCCGAAATACTCAGACCAGCCTATCTGGCACCAACAACCATGTCATGTTGAAAGTCACTTCAGGATACTTTCTTTCCCATTCTAATGCTTGGTTTGAACTTCCAGCAGGTCGTTTTGACAATGTCTACGGGCCGAAATGCATTTGGTTGCTGCCATGTGATTGGCTGATTAGATATTTGCATTAATAAGCAGCTGAACAGATGTACCCTATAAAGTGACCTGTAAGGGTATATTCTCAAACCTGCTTGACCACATTTAGGCACAGGCAGAGCCTATGTCAGCAGCACTGGGTACAAGATAGGAAACTGCCCTGGACGGAGCAAACAGTTCATCATAGAGCTCACACACACATAACATCGTCTCACATTAAGAATGATTTAGACCATGCAGGTCTTTGGGGGCTAAGCAAAATCAATGCAAGCAGGCGGCTTTTCTACTTCACATCACACTGCTACCCTAAGAGTTTCTAAACTTTAGCTCCGAAGAGGTAATTAATCTTGAAAGTCTGTAACAGCTTTGCTGTCAGGTACGACACTGAATTCAGTGAAAAAGTAAAAGGTCGCTACTATCCACAGGATGACAGAATCTTTATCTTCTCAGTTGGCTGGCTTCAGCAGTTACTCTGTTACCCTTTTATAGCTCCTCAGCTTTTGTGTTTCCAGCATTCTTATTATTTTTTTCATCTCTATATATTTTCAAACACGTGCGCATGGGAGGCAGCTACAGGGCTTTGAATGAGGGTAATTCCAAGCCAGACCGGGATGTAGCAGAGTGCACTGACTCTTTTTCTCGTTTTTTCTACAGACCGTTCACAGGAAATACCGCCTGGTCCTGATGACGTCAAGTCTGCTTCCGACCACTTTGATGTCACTTCCAGGACCGAGCCTATGAATCAAGACCATTCCGGGTCCGGCCCCTCTGATGTAATTTCCTATATTGGCCTTTAAAAGCAGCCACCTTTCCCCTATTCCCTATTCTACTTTGACTCTGAATTGTGCACCTCAATGCTATCATTTCTCAATTTTGCAGCCAGGAAACAATACACGGGTGGCTCCTACAAACCTTGGTGTGGCTCTTGGTCGAACTTGTGACACTGTACTGTATATAAAATCCAACATCTGTCTGTCTGTCCGCTTTTCATGAGAGAACTACTTAACGAATTTAGATCTTTTTTTTCTATAATTTGCTTGAACATTCCGGTTGATTTTGTGACTTCTCTCATCGCGCTAAGTATTATAGTTCGGTTGCGGCACCAATTTATTTGTGCAAATCCAAGAGACAGGCTGTGGGCCGAGGAGAGGGGGAGCAGGACCTCAGGAGTAGGGAGCCAGGCAGGGCCCTCCTCATTCACACTCCAGCCTCCATTCAAATCGCTCTACCTCTCGCCACGTGTTCTTGCCTCCGCTTAGCTAGTGATACCTGTTTGTTCAGCAGATATTACCATCTACAGATTGTTAAAGAGTAATGTTTGACGTTTTTGAGAGAGAGGTCACAGCTACATGTGTTTTAGAGGATACCTGCTCATTGGCAGAGATATCACATCCATTTGCCCTTCTCCCCACGTAGGGGGCACTCTTCCATCAGAGCTGAACACGATCAGATACAGTGCCAACGTTTGACATTGGAGTGTATCTGCCTTCTGCTTGGCCAGGGATACCTTGCCAACATTTTACAATTTTGGCAAAGAGATCACAGCTACATCCTCGCCACTGATAGCAAAACCAAAAATATTATATTTCAAGAGGCCTTCGGATATGAATGCTATCAATATAAATTCTTCTCAATATAAATTACTACATTTTTTTTTTAAAGTTTGTCCTGTTTCACTACTATGCGGGCAAAGCCACGGGAGACAGCTAGTTTTCTATTATAATATATTAGGGGAGGCAGTGATTAGTATTGCAGCTTCACATATCCAGCGAGTTTTGAACAGGCCTACTCAGTCTACTGAAGAAAAGCTGACCTCTTGAGACAGAGAGCTCTTTATGCTATCGGATGACATCCGTTCTGTTGATTCTGTTTCAGTTATCATCCTCCCTTCATTCTGAACATTCAACAGAGAGTCCCACAAGATGCCTGTTTGTGCTTAATTTACAGCATATTTTACTGTAACCTGCAAAATGCCAGTTTAACATCAGAAGTGAAAGCAGGCTCAAGACTCATATTAGAGTGACCAAATATAATGCTGTAGAAGTGAGATAGAGCAGTTATTAGGTTGTTATATCGATCTGTAGAAGATAAGAAGGAGTGGAGTCGGAAGGCAAAGTCAATCTACGTCCCTACCGTCACCTGGGTAAGGACCAAAAGAATGAAAACGCAAGTACAGTGGACCCTTGACTTACGAACTCAATTCGTTCGTAAGGCTGGTTGTAACTCAAGTTGGTTGTAAGTCAATTTTTCTAATTTACTAACCAAAATGTTATAAAAAGTGCCTAGCCTACCAGAAACAACAATTTCATACTGTACTCACCATTTAATTTAACATCTTTGGGCTACAGGAAGGGAGGAGGAGGAGAATGAAACGGAAGGTGGTTATTGTTTAGAAGGAGCCTCCTTATACAAATCTTTTCTTTGTAAAATTATCGAGATGGTGGATTTCGACATGCTGTACATACCGTATTTACTTCCCAAAAATCAGCATTAGAAAATCAAGTGCGCGTCATACACGAGGAAACTTCTTCTGCTTAGGCTCGCTCGCGCACTCGCGCTCTCTCTCTCTCGCTTGCTTGTTCGCCCACTCTCTCTTGCTCACTTGCTCGCCCACTCGTGCTCTCTCTCTTGCTCGCCCACTCTCGCTCTCTCTCGCTTGCTCGCACACTCGCACGACAGTGCTCGCTCTCTCTCTAAAGACTTCCTATACAATTACAACGCGCATCGTACACGGGGCAAAATTTTGAAAAATTAGGGTGTGCGTCTTACACGAGGGTGCGTGGTACATGAGTAAATACGGTATTAGCGGGATCGGTCACATGAACACCACTCTCATATTTCTGCACAATTTCCTTCTTCAGTTTGATTGTGATCGCTTTCTTTACCTTCGTTACCTTCTCTTCCTTCCTTAGCATTTATGCGTCTTGCTTGCCAAGGTCTTAGTGAATTATATATATAGATAAATCACTGCACTGACCGAAATTATGTCCACAAACACATGTATCTGGGCTCCGACTGACGCTTACAAAAGCTTTTGGCTGTTTGTTTACAATCGCACAAGCGGATACACGTGACCGCATTCGGGTCGTAACGCAAGATGTTGGTCGTAAATCAAAACAAAAATTTTGGTCGTAAATCAAGTTCATATGTCAGGCCGGTCGTATGTCAAGGGTCGACTGTATAAGCAGCTGAAATGAGCTTTCTCCGCAGAGCGGATGGGCTCTCCCTTAGAGATAGGGCAAGAAGTACCGACATCTGTGAGAGGCTTGGAGCAGAGCCATTGACCCTCCACATCAACAGGAGCCAGTTGAGGTGGTTTGGCCTTCTGATACGGATGCCTCCTGGACGCCTCCCTATGGAGGTTTTACAGGCACAACCAGCTGGGAGGAGACCCCAGGGGAGACCCAGGGCGCACTGGGAGGAATCAGATCTCCCCGATGGCCTGGGAACGCCTTGAGATCCCACAGTATAAGTTGGCAAGTGTGGCTGGGGAAAAGGACGTATGGGTCTCACTGCTAAGACTGTTGCCCCCGCAACCCGGCCTCGCATAAATGGTGGAAAATTAATGAATGAATGAATATAAAAGAAAAAGTGTTGTTGGGACCAACATATACAGTGCTAGCCAAGATATTTCTATTCAGTTGCTTAGTGAGCCGAAAAATCTGTGATTGATGGAGCAAGTTCAATAATTATATGATAATTACAAGGTTTGAGCTCAGCAATCGGGGGCAGCATCAGACTGGAATGGTACTGGTTTAGAATGTGCATCTAAAAATAAAGTGTGCAGACAAAAAGCACTCTTAAGATCTATGTATGCTTGGTCTCTGCCAAAACTGTGCTCATACCAACAACTGAACAAAATGGAGCTTTCCAGGGTGAAAACAAATGTCTCATAACAACCATAGCCGCTCCACAGACCTGAAGCCAAACTGAAACCTCGTATCCCAAACTGCACTGAGTGGAAAAATTGAGGAACTTTGAGAATAAGGAGAGGGGTTTATGCTTAAATTTGGGGAGCTGCTGGCAAGCTTGGTAACTTTAGGGTTGTTTGACGGAAAGCTGCAGGCAGAATATGCAAAGAAACACCTATCTAAAAGTAAAAAATAGAAAAGCAAAATACATTTTTCAAAGAATTCTCTAAATCCCATATTAACACACTTTGCATCCAGGCCAGTTTAAATACAAGATTGACACATGGACATTCCTAACATTACTGTTAGTAAAAAGAAAAAAGGATATAAGAAAGAAAGAACATTCTTGGGTTTTACACGACTTATGCTTCAACAGAATACAAAGGAAAGAAAATCCTCTAAGGCTTCTAGACTGAACTGAGTGCATACTGTAAAAGATTAAAATGCAGCCGAATCTTTTGGTAAAACCAAAAAACAAACTGCATAAGCATATACAGCAGATGGAGTCAGATTCATCTCGCCAATTGTTCTTAATTGTGTCAAAACAGATAAACACGTTTTCTTTATGGGCATGTGAGAGTAGAAATGAGAACTACCCATAACAGAAGAAACATGAAAGTGGTATCACATGAACAATTAAAGACGGTAAACTTATAATGTGAGAGGAATTTCCCACTTCTTGTTATTCAATCACAGCATTTTTATCTACTCTCAATATCACAAAACCAAAGTGAAAAATACAGATACTGAAAATATATCAGATCTACTGAATTCACATTATTATTATATACAAATCAAATAGTGTATATCTAATACAGTGTACAATATATTATGCATGGATACATGATTGTCTATATATATAGACAATTATGTAGCTGTTCAGCTGAGTTTGAGGAGACAAAAAATTAAAAAGAACAAAGGAAGCAATTGCAGGAGATGCCAATGATGTTACCCATCTGTCTGTTATCTTTGCAGTCTGAAAGAAACAGACACAGTTGTAGAATAAGGACCTAAAGAAAAGGTGCTAAACGCCCTGCCCTTCACTATGTCCTTCTGTCCATCTATATAAAAGGTCCTAACCAGATGGAATCAGAAAAATAATCAACTTCTTGCAAATGCCATCACTGGCAATGTATTCATGTAGCAGCTTCTTCAGCTTAAGCACCTCCACCTCAATGGGGTCTAAATCCACCTCAATGAAAGGATAAGTGTCAGTTTGTCCGTTTGTGTGTATACCTGGTGGCTATATCTCTGTTATTCCAACAGATGGTGCACCAAACATGAATCCTATACCAAATGGCATATAACAGAGACACATGATTTGCATGGTCCACTGTAAATGTTGACAATGAGGTCTTCGCTGGTTATTAGATTTCAAACTTTCTTAAATGAGTGGCACAGCTAGTGTGTGTATATATATATATATATATATATATACTGTATATATAGATATATACATATATATATATGTTATTACATAGTTTATTGTCAAATAATGTAAAGAGTACGCAAATAATGTAAAGAGTAACACGTGTTTCGCCCTTATTTTGGGCTCATCAGGCATACACACACCACTATGCATTACCTGGTAGGTAACCACCAAAACAATCAGATCGAGACCTAGACTACGAATGCAATGAATATATATATATATGGTGGTAATTCAGCCTGGACACAAACAGACCAGACAAATGTCACAAAAACACACGTTTATTGCTTTTTTCTGCACATAGCACCACACAATGCACCAACCAGCACAAATGGCCTACAGTCCTTTCTTCCTTTTCCCTCCTTCTCTCCTTTAGCCACCTCTACTCCTCTCCCGCAAGCTCTGTTTTCTACCACCTGACACCAGCTCCCCAAATGGAGTGAGATGGCCCCGTTTCTAATGCACCTGGATGTGCTCCAGGTGCTCCTTGACGCTTTTCCTGCAGCACCTCCTGTTGTGGCAGGACTGCTGCAGCCCAAGGCCCCGGGATTGTTCAAGCACCCACTGGCAGTGGCCATGGTGCCCAACAGGATTGAGCTTCCAAGTTCCAGTCCCGTGGCCCCTATGCAAACCAGGGGGGCTGCCCTAATGTGTCCTGGGGAAGGTATTGCCTCTCTCCCAGTCCTTCCAGTCTCCAGAAGTCCCAGTGGGGCAAGGTCCTGGTCGTCTGCCAAAACATATATATATGGATGGAGAGACCTGGAGAGAGGGCGGGTATAGTGCATTACCTGCCCCAGGACAATAGACAGGCAGCATCTCCCCTGGGTTGCTGGGGCATTACAGATTCCCGCTGGGCACTCTTGGAGTTGGAATTTGCTAGAGCTATGTTAGGTTCCATGAGTGCATCCAGAGCGCTATTATGTCGGGCTTCCGCCACAACTGGAAGTGATTCCAGACCTCCAGAATGAGCCACCTGGAGCTCTAATAGGTGCAGCTTTAAAGGAGCCGCCAGCCTTCATTCTGCGAGCCAGAGTCGGGATGGAGAGAGATGAAGCTTGCCGAAGAAGGTGTGGAGTGCAAGAGAGACATAGAGAGAGAAGACAGAGAGAAGAAGGAGAAAGAAAGTTCTGCAGTTATTAGTGCTTTATTGTATTGTGCTGCAAGTGGAAACAAAAGATTAAACCTGTGTTATGCTGGAACTTGTACCCAGTGTCTGTCTGCGTTAGGTTTAGGTGACTGGTTATATATACGAGGGAGGACCCAAAAATAACAGGAATTTTGTTGTTGTTAGGTTGGTACTTGCAGTACATGGTTGGGCCGCTAGGGCGATCTAGTTACACTCCTCACAAGTCAGTCTGCCAAGTGCCATCAGTCTGGAAGGTTGTGCTTGTGTTCAATGAATTTTGTAAAAGTAGTTTTGTGCAAGCGTCGTTTTTTTACGATGGACGATTATCGTGAGCAACACGAGGCGGTGAAATTTTGTTTTCTTCTTGAAAAAAGTGTTGCAGAAACTATTGTTATTGAAACGGTATGACAACCCTGAACCACCCACCCTACTCACCGGATTTAGTTCCGTGTGATTTCTTTTTGTTCCCTCGGATGAAAAAAGACTTGAAAGGAAGGCGTTTTGCTGACGTCGAAGAGGTAAAACAAGAAACGACCAGAGCATTAATGGGCATTACTTCAGACGAATTTAAAAAATGTTTCAAACAATGGAACAAACGGTTAGATAAGTGTATTTCCGCCAATGGAGATTACTTTGAAGGAGACTAATTGTAGTTTGTACAGAAAATTAAATTAAACACATTTTAAAAATATTTCTGGTTATTTTTGGGTCCCCCCTCGTATATATATATATATATATATATATATATATATATATATATATATATATATATATATATATATATAGTGTAGTTCAGTCCAGTTGGTGGAACAAGGTGCCTTTATTTGTGCTGGTGGCCCTGCTTCATATTCTGGACAGATTCCAGTGGGTTAAAAATGCTTCAGATGGAACAGGAAGTGGCCCATTTGAATGTTTTCCTCACACCTCCCAGAAGCCCACTCATGCTCACAAATACACACACATTTTCTTGCTCTCCTGCATACTCTGCCAAAATATTGAAACCCTTGCACTTACCTGGCACACTGAGAATGGAGGGTGAGAGGCCTTCTGTCCCAATTATCTTCACGCTGTTTTGTAGCCACGAGATCCTTACAGGATCAGGTGGGCCAACAGCTGCACATGTGAGATTAAATGGAGTATTTCGGGAGATGTTGACATTTTCAGGCTCTTTAAGAAAAGTAGGGAGTCCTAAAAATGGAGCAAATTCTACATTAAAAACAAGAATATACACATTTCACTTATGCATATTGCGTGACATTGTCAGTTTACATTTTCTTTATTCCAAGATAGACATTTAAATTTGTGTGGGACCAAATGATTTGATCATTATACTTGTAAATAACATCTTCTGTAAATTCACTAGTTGGTGGTCTGAACACTGTCACCAAGCTACTACTACCAGTACCAGTTTATTTTCTCTCTGAAAAGCAATGACGTAGTTTTCACTTTCATACTCCAAGCCAGAGGTTTAGGGGAAAAAAAAATCAGTGTAATTATTATTTATTTAATAAATGAAAATATTAATTATTTAATACTTAGTTTATTCTTAGAGGTTTAAACAGCAATCCCTTATTGGGAGCAGCCAAAGAAGAAGAAAAAGAAGAAGACGACAACAAAGAAACCAAATACAAAATTCCTATAGCAAAACAAATCAGAAACTGGGAGACAATAATTTATACTTTGCCCTTATTTGTACTCTGTTTATCTCCTTAATAACCTCAGAAGCACTAGATGCTTAATAATACATGTCGTTTAACATAATGAGGAGATCATAAGTATCACATCTGTGTCTTATTTATTTTACACATGTAACATATACTTTTGTCACTCTTCCAAGCGAAGCTGAGCAGAAGAGCCGGTATTTAACATTTTTGTTGTTTATTAAGTTTTCATCTTTTGTTAATTCTGCTTTTGGCATACCTTTGAAAATAAAATTATGTGTTTCTTTAATTATTCAATTTATAAACATTGTGCTTCTATGTTCTTTGAAGGCATTCCTTGTGTTTTGTGTAGGGAACCCTAAGAGGCGGGGCCACCCTGATGTCACAACAACAACATTTATTTCAATGCACGTTTTCACACAAAAGATGCAGCTCTAAGTGCTTTACAAGATGAAGAAAGAAAAGTTTTTGAAAAATAAAAATATAAAAATTAGATTATGCAATGCTAAGTAACAAAGAATAAAGTAAGGTCTGATGGCTGATAGGACAGAAAAAACAAAAAACCTCCAGAGGGCTGGAGAAAAAAAAAAAACAAAAATCTGCAGGGGTTCCAAGGCCATGAGACCACAAAGCCCAAACTGGGCAAAACAGGTCACGGATAAAGGACCATCTTCAGTCTTTATATTCTGAAGCTGAGAGTTCAGTACTTCACTCAGGTTTTTAAAGTGCATTAATTGTAAGTTTTGATTTTCTGTACTTTGGATTTTGCTTTGGTTTTTGGGATCTCTAACTGTTGGATTACATATTAGAAATTATTTGCTCTGGATTGTCTTTGAGGCAAGTTCCTTTGCCTTATTATTCATCTATTCTCCATTTTGTGCTTCATTATTTATTTACAAATAAATGTCCTTAAGCCAGAGAGGTTTTAATGGCTTTTCTTCTCCCTTGAACGGCATTTATGATAGTTTTATGTACTTTGTATTTTAAAAGCCTGTTCATTGTTTTTTGGGACTGGCTAGACGAATGCCTGCCTTTGGAGCTGTGAGGTCAGGCTGCCCGGGGTGAGGCCTATTTTATCCAGGCTTGGGAAGACCCTGGCTTCATTTAGGGGTCCTTTTCAAAGCCTCACTCCCTTTCAAAATTGGGATTTGCACTCTGATCACAACACCTCTCTCATCTTGAGTCATGCACATTATGTGGATTACAATTTTAAAATGGTCCCAATATGAGTGTGTCCTGCAATAGATTGGCAACTTGGGCTGGGTGGTTCATGCCTTACACTCATTATTTATATTATAAGCTCCTTCCCTAATTCAATAGAAATTGAAAGTACTATAAAAAAATGACATCAGTGTTTCATGCGTTCTGAATCATAGTTGAACGAGAATTTAGATGAGTGGCTACATTAATAGATTAATATTTGATGAGTTTTAGAAAGGGAATAAATAATAAAAAAAAGACTCACCTAATACTTCAATTTGGATAGGACTGGACTCAATGTTTGTATTATTTACTCTCAGTCGACATTTGTACTCCCCAGCATCTGAACGCTGCACGCTATTTATGCTGAAAGGAATCAAAGCAAAATCATTAATGAAGAGAAATGCGGACAATGATCAAATGCAATAGAGCAAAAAGGTAAGAATCTGCTTTTAAGAGAAGTTAAAGGCCTATTTTATAGTTATGAATACAATGGATTTGTTTAAAATCTACAGTTCATTTCAGTATGAGCTTTAGTAATACATTTTAATTCAAGTCACAGTTTAGGCACTGTCTGCATTGTTTTTTGTAGGTACTTGGGTTTTCCAAAGACACACATGTTGGTGTGTGTGTGGCGTGCACTAGTGTGTACTATAAAAGACTGGCACCCTGGCCATGATACTGTGAAAACTACCTCCATGCCACCCTGTCATTAGAGCAGCAGGTTTAGAAAGTGAATAGACACCTGGAAGGGGAGACTTTGTGGCACCATAGGTGAGTGATGCCAGCTCCTTTAATCTACAGAGACTGCAGAAAGTATGCAGACCCCCTTCATTTTCCACACATTTTGCTATGTTGCAACGTAGTGCTAAAATCATTTAAATTAACTTTTACCTTCATCAAGAAATACTCAAAACCCCAGAATGACAAACAGAAAAAAAGATTTTAGAAGTTTGTGTGCATTTATTAAATGCTGAAATATTCCATCAACACAAGTGTTCAGACCCTTTACTCAGATCTTCACTGAAGCCCCTTTGGCAGTGATTATGGCCTGGAGTCTTCTTAGGTTTGACACAACAAGTTATACACCCCTGGATTTGGGGATTTTCTGCTATTCTTCTCTGTAGATTCTCTCAGGCCTTATCGGGCTCCATCAAGACTATCATTAGACAATGGTTTTCAGGTCTTTCCAGAGATGTTCAATTGCGTCTTAAGCTCTAGCTAGCACTTTCAGAAACATTCACAGAGTTGATCATAAGCCACTCCTGTGCTGTCTTTGCTTTGTGCTTAGAGCATTGACCTGTTGGAATGTGAACCTGCTGCCCAGTTTGAAGTCTAAAGTGCTCTGGATTAGGTTTTCATTAAGGACATTTCTGTACTTTCTCCGTTCAGCTTTCCCTCAATGCTGATTAGTCTCTCTCTGTCTCTGGTGATGAAAAACAACCCCACAGCATGGTATTCATAAAGTGATGAACACTACCTGGTCTCCTTCACATGAGACACTTAGAATGGAGGCCACAAAGTTTCATTAAACTGGGAAATCTGGTTTCTCATAGTCTGAAAGTCCCTTAGGTACCTTTTTGCAAACTCCAAACAGGCCTTCATAACTTGTACGGCCAACCTGCCAAAAAGCCCAGATTAGTGGAGTGATGCACTGGTGGCTGTCCTTCTGGAAGTTTCTCCCATCTCTGAAGTTCAGCCAAAGTGACCAACAGATTCTTGGTTCCCTCTCTTACCATAGCCCTTGTCCCACAATTGTTCAGTTTGGCTGAGCTCCCAGCTCTAGGAAGAGTTTGGTTGTTCCAAACTGTTTCCATTAAAGAATTATGGAGGCCACTGTGCTCTTGGCAGTGTTCAATGCAGCAGAACTTTTTTGTAGTCTCTCCCAGATCTGTGTCTCAAAACAGTGCTGTCTCTAAGCTCATCAGGCACTTCTTTGGACCTCATGTCTTAGCTTTTGTTCTGATACATACTGTCAATTCGAGGACCTTCTGAGACAGGTGTGTGCCTGTCCTTATCATGTCATGCAAGGCACAGAAACATCTCAATGATGATCAGAACAGAATGGGAGGCACAAGTGTCATAGTAAAGGGTCTGAATACTTGTGTCAACTTTTAATTTTTCATTTTTAATACACTTGTAAAAATGTCTATGATCTGTTTTTACTTTGTCATTAATAAAAATAATAATAATAATAATAAGGGTGCTTTACATACAGAGTAAAAAAAAAGACAAAAGTTCATCGAAGAGGAAAGATTTGACTTGAGATTTAAAGGAGGTGAAAGAGGAGCAATGTTGGAGAGACTGAGGAAGAGACTTCCAGAGTTCAGGGTGAAGAGTCTGGTGTGTGGGACAGTAAGGAGATTACTGGGATTTGAATGTTGTTTGATGAAGGACAACATTAATTGAAATAATTTTAGCATAAGGCTGCAACAAAACAAAATGTGTAAAAAGTGAGGGAGGGGGGTCTCAGTACTTTCTAAAGGCACTGCATCTTTCATCTATCTGCCTGTCTTTACTGCATATCTGCAAAGCAAATTCCACAGAGACTCCTTCTCAAAAGTGCTCTTCCTTTACATTGTAATGCATGTGTGTCTCTAATTACCACAACACCCCCACCAAATGTAACATTAAGAGGGGCAGATATGCATGTAGCTGCTCCTAAATCTCTTACTCAGGTTCTTCCTGTCACAATTAAAGGGGCAGACTAATTACGACAACACCACTCCTGAAACAAATATTTTAAGAGAGGCTGAATTAAATGAGATGGGCCTGACTTCAGCCTGCAATACCTATGACGCAGGTCAGGTAACACCCACAACGTCAGTCGCGAAACACCTTTTGACTCAAATAACCCTCCCATGGCCCTAATCTTAACTATGCGGTAATGGGGCCCTAATCTTAACTATGCGGTAATGGGGCCCTAATCTTAACTATGGGGTAATAGGGCCGTAGTCTTAACCATAGTGTAATGCGATGGCCGTTTTGTGAATGACGGTGAGGTTGTTTCGTGATGTTGGGCCGTTACAAGACTGACCTCATAGGTACTGCGGTCTGCGACTACACTCTGTTGAATTAAACAGGAAAGTCTGAGCGCATTTTAAGGGACTAAATTAAGAATGAAATGGATTGATAATCAAGTTTACACAAAAGAATGAGCTCAAAAAGTTACCCAAAAGGGGAAAAAAACAGAAGCAGTGTAATAAACTCACACACAGAACCTTTAATAGCATAGGGACAATTTTGGAATCAGCCTAACCTGCACATATTGGGGACATTGGAGAGAAACCAGAGCACCTGTAAGAAAACCTACAGAAAGAAGTTAGAGAGAATGTGCAAACTCTACAAGGACATTAACTGGGCACAGGTTTCAATCCTTGAACAGATGACCCTTGAGGCACCAGAGCTACTTACTGTGTCACAATGCCACCCTTAAAAAGCAAAACACAAGAACTAAAAAATTACCAGGTTAAGACGAACCAATTCTAAAATGATAAACATCTAATAGGAAATACCAGAAGAAAGCAAATCCAAAAAAACAGAATCCAGAGTAAAAGAGAGAACTGTTACACAATGTCACAAGACCCACTGGCAGATTTCTGAAAGTAGACAAAAGGAAACAAGAATTGCTCTAAATAACTCTAAAGTAAAGCATATAAGGAAAGCTAGAATTACTAGTGCATAACCAGCAGCCGGCGGCACGGTGGCGCAGTGGTAGTGCTGCTGCCTCGCAGTTAGGAGACCCGGGTTCGCTTCCCGGGTCCTCCCTGTGTGGAGTTTGCATGTTCTCCCCGTGTCTGCGTGGGTTTCCTCCCACAATCCAAAGACATGCAGGTTAGGTGGATTGGCGATTCTAAATTGGCCCTAGTGTGTGCTTGGTCTGTGGGTGTGTTTGTGTGTGTCCTGTGGTGGGTTGGCACCCTGCCTTGGATTGGTTCGTGCCCTGGGATTGGCTCCAGTGGACCCCCGTGACCCTATTTGGATTCAGCGGGTTAGAAAATGGATGGATGGATAACCAGCAGCCAGAAAACAAAGTCAAGCAAATATTTGTTTGCTTCATCCTGATACGTTAAGTACATGCCTACTAATTAACAGTCATTAGGCCTGCCTCTGGTTGGTTTTCAGTCAGACCAATTGAGCATCATTAAGGAGCTCCATGTAATGAATGTAATGAATTATTTAACATTCTATAAGGAGCTCAAGCTGGAATTCAGATTCCACTAAACAGAGAATGTGTTCAGAATCAATAAAGAGTTAAGGGAAGGCGCCATGCGCAGTGTGGCAGCTCTGAGGTTAAGGATCTGCTCTGGTATCCAGAAGGTTGCCGGTTCAAATCCCCATTACTGCCAAAAGAGATTCTACTCTGCTGGGCCCTTGAGCAAGGCCTTTAACTTGCAATTGCTCCAGGGGAGTTGTACAGTGGCTGACCCTGTGCTCTGACCCCAAAGGGGTGTGCAAAAACGAACAGATTCCTAATACAAGAGAGAATCCTGACTAGCAGACATAGATTTCTGTTACCCGGTTATGTGGCCATGCAAACTGCACTTTAGTTTATTAACGGACACCGTCGTTTATTTTAATAAAAGCCCTTTTGCTCTTTGGGCAACACAGTGGTCCAGTGGTAGTGCTTATGTTTCACAGCAAGGAGACCAGGGTTTGTATCCCGGGTCCTCCCTACATGGAGTAGGCATTTTCTCCCCGTGTCTGCGTGGGTTTCCTTCGGGTGCTGCAGTTTCCTCCCACTGTCCAAAGATATGCAGGTTAGGTAAATTGGCCCTGATGTGTGTGTGTGTGTTGGCCCTGCGATGGACTGACGCCCTGTCCAGGGTTTGTTCCTGCCTTGTGCCCTATACAGGCTGGGCTAGGCTCCAGCAGACTCCCGTGACCCTGTTTGGGAATAAGCAGGTTAAACAATGGCTGACTGACTTTCACTCCGTGTCCCACCTCTGCCTCTTATGTGTCCTCATCTCAGTACATGACTATCAATGTTCCAGGGTTCAAGAAGTATGGTAGCTACAGCCAACCTGGACCATCACAGTAGCATTTAATGGTCTCCCCATATTTGCCTGGATTTCTAGTTGCATGCTGTCAGATCAACAAGTAATTCTGAACTGCCCCTGCATTAGGATGCGGATGCAAATGTTTATGCCCTGCAATGGAGTGGCATCTGACCTGGAGGGATAAAAATCCTCATTCTGGAACTGCAGACACTATATTTAAAGCAGCCTAGGTGTAAAGATTTTGTTTTGCTCAGAAAGTATGCAATGACCAGTAAAAGCAATCTTTGGGGATATTTAACACACAATTTATACTGTTTTATGTTATCTCAATCTATGCATGCTTGCTTTCATTTTTATATAAGTGTGTAATCTTTGCATTGAATGAGCCGATAGTTTACAACCTAACAGAAAAAAAGAGCAAGAGATTAAACAGATAAACCACCCAAGATCAAAGCACAGCTGTCCATCAACAAAATTCCTAACCAATCATCTGTGTGTAACATCACAAAGTCCAGAACGCCATGTTGCTTTCGGCATAAACTACAGCCTGTCTGAGGGTATTGAGGAAAGAGAAAGAGTTGCCAGAGACAGAGATATAAGAAAGGCAAAGGGAGGGACAGAGGGACTCCATTCACCTGAGCATCAAATATGTTGTCCAGACATCAGCTCGACTACTGAATTTAAACAAGTCAGCCGGGACGACAACTTCTTTTGACACTGATGTTACCTTTATTTCTAATTTTCAGTAAACTTTCTGACTTTAAAGCAAGGGTGCATTCTCATTTAGTACTATACATCTAGGTGTCACTATCCATTTGTAACTTCTGTTATATTTTCTTCTGCTTCTATTATTCTACTCTTATTAAATTATACTTTGTGTTACATTTCTTCCTTACCTTAAGTCAATGAAGTAATAAAGTAAATATAGGACATCTGATGTAAAGAGACTGCCACTTCCTTTCTCACAGAGTTAGCAGGCTGAGGACAAAGGTCCTCGATAGAGAGAAGACTGTGGAAGTGATGCATTGTTGGCTAGTAAGTGGCATTCACAAAGGTGTATCAGTTTCTAGGTCATTCTTGGGAGACCAAAGTAGCATTTATGTCTGAGTTTCATCTGGGGACACCTGTATGGTGTTCACGCAAAGCTGTCATGTTCCTGTGTGGAGTACTGAGGAGTGATAAGTTGTGCAGGCCTCACTCATAATCAGTACTTAATGTGGATTTGGTCTGTGTGTGTGTGTGTGTTGAGGGTGCAAAAGTAGACCAATCCAAAAGTAAACTTGGTGAGTTCCACTCACCCCATGATAATACAGCATCCTTTGTAGCATGTGCTCCTGCTTCTGCCTTTAAAATTAAAGGAATGTGTATGAGCATAATAACTGAAATACACATTAATGCTTTTCGTGTCAAAAATGTAATCTTATGCTTAGAATGGAGGGATGAAAACCCAGAATCAGATGTTTATTGCATCACTTTGGTATACACTAAAAAGCAACATGGAAAACAAGATCATTCTTACTAGACATGCTAACAGGTCGCTCTGTAATGAACTGGCCAAAATTCGGAAATACCAAGAGGTCTAAAGCTACCGAAAAACACCTTGACATCAATGTAGGGCAGGGGTCTTCAGTCACAGTCCTGGAGGGCGCAGTGGCTGCAGGTTTTTGTTCTAGCACGGTTGCTTAATTAGAAAGCAATCCTTGCCAATAATTTAATTGCATGGCTTGTTAGTGCTTTAACTCTGTAAAGTCAGGTTATTCTCATATCCTAGATTTTTTTCCCCTTACTAATTATATCATCCAAATGATTTGATGGCTGAAATGGAGGAGTAATTCTCAGTCCTTCACTTTTTTCTCTTCACTTTCCTTCCAAGTATTTAATTAAACCCAATAGTAAATGATAAATACACACAGGTGTGAATGGTAACAAGCTAAATGGAGAAATGCTGGTCTCTTTTGTCATTTGCTTGTTATTGCTAATTAGGCGCAATTACAACTAAGAATACAGCTGCTTAAGACAAAAATAAGCAATAAGGGTTCAAAATCTTAACTAGCGAGACAACTAAAGTGAAGCACAAGTGTTACTTGAGCAATAACGGCTTCTTATGACGCAATTGGGTTGGAGCAAAAACCTGCAGCCACTGCGGCCCTCCAGGACCGTGATTGAGGACCCCTGACATAGGGCATTAGGCTAGCAGATAAGTTGAAGTTGAAGAACGTTACCTGCAAGTCGAGACTATGGTGGAGACTCCTTTGTCTGTAGCTTGCAAATCTTTCATTACCATTTTGCTCCCATTTATCTCTTGGCCATCTTTGATCCACTCAATGTTGAGGTGATGATTAACCTCATACAATTCAATTGAACAGTTAAACCTAATTTCAGTTCCTTCCGAAATGTGAATTTTTCCAACAGTGGGTTTAAATGTCAGTCTTTGGTTCTCGTCTGTGTCCATAGTTATCTTTGGCTCAGTGCTGAAATTAACATACGTGTCTGTAACGCTGTGAATGTCTAGAGCACTGCTACCTAAAATAAAAAGAGAAGCAAAAAATTATTAATCCGTTTATTTACTGAACCACTAAGTCGTTAGGTGCAGAGCAGCAAATACATCTGACTAGAGCATGAGCCCATCACCTGTCCCATTAACAAAAGAAGACATGGGGTCAATTTAGAATAACCAATTAACCTAACATATGTCTGTGGGATGTGGAAGGAAAACCAAAGTATACGCTCTTAAAAATACTGGTTCTTTAATGGCACTTTATGGTCCTTTACTGGGTTGTTTGGTTCCTAGTAGAACTATTGCTTGACAGTGCACTACTTCATTCAAGGACAGGTTCTTTGCATAACAAGTTGGTTCTTTGTGCTTTGAAACTCTTCCCAATATGTATCTGGGCTTAGCCTGTGTTAATGAATAGAAGCAAGAGTCCTTTCAAAACCATGAATCATTGGCATTTCACAAATCTGTTACCATCTACTCATGGTTATTTACTGTGTGGAGCCTGTTATAGATCTCGATAAGTAGAGGTTCTTTCTAGAACTTTCATTTGGATGGCTCTTTTGAGAGCCAAAAATGGTTCCCCTATGGCATTGCTTTGAAAAACCAGTCTGACACCTTTATATATATATATAAGAGTGGACCTTGAAAAATTAGTGGACACAAGGAGAGGCCATGTCTTCTATACAGTAAATCCTTGCTATCCGTGGATTCTGTTCCCACAGATTACCCTCTATTAGCAGCAAATCACAGCACAAAATAAATTCAGATAAGTGTGAGATTACACAATAACAGGTCTATGATGCCCCTAGATGTCTGGGGCTGCACATGTGATACACTGAATGGATCAATGTGTGTCTACCTGCTACCGAGAGTTGTGGGTAAACATTGAACCCCATTTGTGATGGGGACCGAACCTTGCAATTATTTCCCATGAATGAGGAATTCCCAGTAGTGCAGTTCATAAGCTTACACTAAGTAAGTCCCTGCCCTTTGTACACATGGCCTGTCGCTGCTACCAATTTGATGGTTCAGTGAGGTACTCCAATGTGCCATTGCTGATGTCACTCACAGACTCTGGCAGTGCACATTAGAAGATGATCAAACTTGAATACATAAGAAGTAAAAGTCATAAACAAGGTTTCCATAAGTGAACCTGCAGAAAGATCATTACCCAGCTTTGAGGGGTGAGAGCGGAGGGCTAGTTCTCTATCCCGAGCCAGAGTCCTACCAAAACCTAACCCCATTTTTCCCCATTTGATCATTGCTCAGTATCTGTGGGTATTTTCAAGAACATAACTCCCATGAATAACAAGAACTGACTGCACACCTGACAAAAGCCATACAGCTGAAGCGTTGTGTCTTTAATCTTCTTTCCTTTTCAGTGAAGAAATAACCTTTAACATACATTTCCTTTGCAAATACACACAGATGCAGCCCTACACCAACTCCATATACAGTGGTACCTCAGTATACGTCCTTAATCCGTTCCAGATCCTTGGACTTATACCAAACTGGACGTATACCAAACAAATTTTTTCCATAAGAAATAAAGGGAAAATGATTAATCTGTTCCCATGAAAAAAAATCCTATTGTTATTGGCATATTATACATTGATGGGGTTGTATAAAATAATTGAAACACTTCTTAATACCAAAATACATAAATACAAAAGCAATTAGATGAAATAAATTAAAATTTAACCTCAATTTGCTTTTTAATAACCTCTTTGTTTTTCACAATCGTAGATACCGTCGTTCTCGTCATACGATATGCAGCAGCCAAGTCCCGGATATGCATGTCACCTTCATACTTTTCAACAATCAATTCAAATTTACGAGAAAAAACACAAAATCACGTGAAAATTCACAGAGAGTTATAGCGCGGGTTGTTCACTGAATGCTAGCGACTGCCGTACTGACGCTTGTGGGCAGTCGTGGCTTTGCCTCGGGAGAGGTAAACAAGGGTAGTGTAGTGTTCTCTAAATTGAAGTAGCGCCACACTCAGAATATCATTTTGAATGCTGTTTATTTTGAACCATGTTTACCCAACTCTCCATACAGCGTGCCTTCTAAACCACACCCCTCCCTCCGGCACTCATACGCCTCAAAAGACGAAGACCAAAGCAATCAACACCCGAACATAAAGCAATGGACAAAAGCATCATTGAACAATCATATACAGCAGGTAGCACGCGGATTGTTCACTGAAGGCTAGCAACTGACGTTCGTGTGCAGTCGTGGCTTTGTCTCGAGAGAGAGGTAAACACGCGAGTCGTATTCCAAACAAAGTTTGTATACCAAGCAAAATATTTCATGTCCAAACAGGACATATATCAAGTTGGACATATTCCAAAACGGACGCATACCAAGGTATCACTGCATGTTGTAAGAGACAGCGGGCAGCTCAGCCCCTGATATGGAAGGATGGGGAAAAGCAATTTTTTAAGAACACTGCCTCCCCCAAGTTACTAGATGGCAACATCCCTGGACTGCAGCAGTGCCCCAGATTCCTGCAGGGCACTATGGGACATGGAGTTTGGCAACACACGTGGGTATCGCCAGGGGATGCTGTGGGAAGATGGTGGGAGATGAAGTTCTCACCTAGCCCGGAAGTACTAGTGGATCACAAGGATGGAAACCCCAAAGTACTTCCGGGCTGATCAAAAACTTGACCCAGAAATGCTGGCAGGTCACATGGTTGGAAGAGCAGAAGCACTTCCAGGTCAAGGACTATATAAAGGACTGCTGAAACTCAGCAAGTGAGCCAGAGTCGGGAGGAGGTGGACAAAGCTTACTGGGAGGTGTGAAGGAGAAAAGAGAGAGAAGAATATTGTGTATTGTGTTTATTTGTGGCTGTGGCGCTTGGAGGGCATTGTTAAAAGAAGAAAAATATCTTCTTGGTGCTTTTACACTGTGCCCTGTGTGTCTGTCTGTTGGGTTTAAAGGGCAACAGTGACCCCTTTGCCCACAATATATATAGTCAAGAGTGCACTTAGGCAACAACTTTAGGGCTCCAGTGAGGTAAGAGAGTCCACCCCGAGTCGAGAGGGGGCGCTGTTGTGAACACCATCTACTTTTATACCTGTAGTTCGGAGGGATGCCAGCTGTTAAGTTTTAGGTTTTATTCACTTATATAGCACATTGAAAACAACTATAAGTTGACCAAAGTGTTTTACACATAAAAGGTAACAGTATGAAATAAATAATTATGAATATTATAAATAAAGAATTATTAAAAAGAAAACCAAAAAGAAAACATTTGAACACACATATACCAACACGCAAACATTAATAGCTTATATAAAATTATGTAAAATAAAAATGCATACATAAGATGAACACAGTATAAACAATATAAATAGAAAGATTTAACCACTCAAACTCATAAGCTAAAAAGCAAGTGAATAAAAGTGTTTTTTTTAGCAAAAACTTAAAACTATGAAATGTGGGAGCTGACCTTATTAAGAGGGGCAAACCGTTCCACAATTTAGGACCAGCCACCCCTCAGCCTAATCCGTGTGCATGGGACAAACAGCAATCACTGATCTGAAGACCTCAGCTGCCTGGCTGACGAATATGGAACAAGAAGTTCAGCTAAGTACCATGGAGCCGACCCATGTAGGGCTTTAAAAACAAACCCCCAAATCTTACAATTCACCCTGTAACTAACAGGGAGCCAATGAAGAGAGGCCAACATCGGAGTTATGTGATCCGTTTTTTTGCTGCTGGTCAGAACGCTAACAGGGAGTGATATCACTTCTGCTCCAACTCAGGAGCCATGAAGACCAGCAAAAGTATGTGTTCTTTAAGGACCCGCAACTGAGGAGAACAGAATGATTTTGAATAATGAATCTTATTTTGGCCCCTTGCATGCTCTTTTCTTTAAGCTTATTTAATCCACCATTAAACAGGGTTTCCACAGTGCGTACCTCAGCAGGCTGACACTCTCTCCCTTTGTCATACAGTATAGACAGTATGCATCTCCCAACGTGCCTTATAAATACGTAAACCTTATTACCCTTGTTATACATGGTAAATAAAAGCAAGTGACAAGGGCAAGGCAGCTTGAGTGATTGAAAAACAAGCCCTGAGAGTGTTCATCTCAGATTATTTTCCCATCTGCCTCTGGCTGCCTGACAGTATAATAAAAGTTGTGATTCTAAAAGGAAAAAATTCTGGCTGGACAACTTGTCCAGTTTTGCTTGTTTTGTATCGTGCTGTGTAGTGTCCTTAGCCCTTCTCACTATTCCAAATTTAGATGTACTTTTTCTTATATCAAGTTTGTTCTGCCAAATCATTTTAGTGCTGCTGAACAGAAGTCCAGTAGTAGCAGCCCAATTGTTATTACAATTAATTACCACTCCCTAGAAAGCCAAGATTATGACTAAAATATGTCTACGTAGGATCATTTAGTCAAAATGTGTGGCACAAAGATTCTCCTGGCTGCATGACGCGTCTAGGGACCTGCATTCAATTTCCTGTCCAGTCATACTTGTCCTGTGCCTCTGTTGATTTCCTTTGGTTACTTAGAGTTCCCTTCGAGAATCCAAAGATGTACTGTTTACAAATTTTATTTCATATGGTTTCCTTTTATTATAAGCCACTACCGAGCACCAAACTAAAGCTTAACTGTTTGTGTATTGTTTTCACAGTTGAAGTACAGATAGACGTGACAATCTCTGAGCCACAGAGTCAGTGATGGGGATTGAACATCAGCCTTGCGCCTTAATGTCTCAAACCGTAGTGAAAGTGGTGGGAAAGGACGCCTGGTGAGATCTGCATTCTGCTTTGTGCCCAGTTCTGTCTATAGGCTCCTACTCTTAAAACACATTCACAAAACAGACTGGTGACTGACCTAAAAAGAGGACCAAGGTTATGGCTGAAGTTGCCATAGTGGTTAACCCTTTGTACTGCACCAAGCTGATCAGGCAGCAAATTATTGGCTGTCAGCAAAAGGGGGCACACAGTTGCATAATTTTAATTGGCTGTCAATTTTCTGTCTGGCCAAGACATCGGCAATTGCAGTCTGCAAGTCAGACACGCCACACAAGTCAAAGTTGCATAATGGGACTTTGGCTTTTGATTTCACATGATTATATGTTGGGGGACTTCTTATGGACTTTCAAGAACACAAAATTCAAAGGGACAGACAATCACAAATACCTCCAACAAGAAAAATGTCATTAACAAAATCAGGAGTGCGCTCCCCTCGACTTTCTCATACACTGAGTCAGAGGAAAAGGTCATCAGAACCACTTTCAGTTGCGTAATAATTCTCAAATATTATATCTCTTTGTTTCTCATTATAACTAATTGATAATATTGAAACACAACATTTATCTCTATTTATAATCAAACTTTATATTAAAACGATATTTTCACACTTACGGAGGTCAAAAACGGTGGTGGAATTTTGTCATGATTACATATGCATTACCTAGATCATGTGCAAAGTGAAAAGAGTTATAGTCACCTAAAAACAGAAGTGTTAGCATTATATAATATTTGTTGCAATAAATTGATATAGGTAAAACTGCATTTAACTACATTTAATTATGATAGTGATGGCGGAAATTAAAAAAAATATGATAAAATTAAACGTATTACCAGGAACACAACGGGAACACAGCACCTTATTGTTCCCATTATATCTTCATATTATTTGAATGAATAATAGTTATTGAAAGAATATGCTGTGGTATAGCAGGTCTGCGGGTTCAAAAAAATGGCCAGGTTTTAAATCCGTAAAGCTGTGTCAATCTCCGTGGGCGCGATTGCATGACCGTGGGGAGTTAATGAGGTAGTTGGAGCGAGTCACACCTGCACGTGAGGGGTGCGATCGTTCTCAACTGCTTCATTGGCTTCCTGCAGCATGTGATTAAGGCGCTGCGCCCACGGAGACGGGGATATATACAGGTACCAGGAAAAATGGACTGAGGAAAAGAAGAAGAAAAAGGAGGTTAAAGGACGTGAAACAACAGTCTTAGCAGGAGGATCTGGCCACCTGGAAGGAGAAGACAGCACGAGCTGGGGCACCGCGAAGGAGCGTTTGGCTGTGGCTCTCTAGGGGCTAGTCCATCCCACTGAATGTTCGGGTGGAGTGGGGTGAGCAAGGCAGGTGGGCTCACCGATGAATCTGAGGAGTGACTACGGGAGTGTGAAGGAAGAAGGGAAGAGAGCCAATCTCGGACCGTCTGGTCATGATGCCTGGAGGTTGGCCGAAAGGAGCTTGTGGCTGTTGGGTCTCCGCTGGCTATGGGAGCAATGGGTGAGCCAGGGAGGATGAGATGGAGGTGTGCTAAGATCGGAATAAAAGAGACTGCCTTTTAACTTCTGATTTTAACCTTAATTTTTAAGAATCATTTGTTTATTTTTTTTATCCCAACTTTTCACTGTTTTTATAGATTTATTTACTAGAACTGTGGAGCGCTGCACTAACGTTTTGTTTGCTGATGATTAATAAAAGCACCTTTGTACTGATTGCACTATCCCCTAGCTTCATTAGAGAAATGTCCTCATTTGTCAGCTCATCTCGGTGACATTACCGACGGTGTTGGGTTCAAGACTCCCGAAAGTCGGATGGGAGCATGAAGCGAACCTGCATCCTCACATATGCGTTATATTTGAATGGCTGTTCAAATAAAATACTATTTTTGGTTGAGTAATTTTTCTCAAATTTCATATGTTTGCTTTTTATCATTATAAATATCTACACAAAATTTGAATCATCTATCTGTAAATATAACCATAGTCTACTTTAAAATTCACAAAAGTATTCCGTCAAAGTACCACTTCTGCTTAGCAGAACTGGCCCAAAAGTTGACAGGATTCCTCATTTTTGATATAAAACAGGTGCACAAAATCTTACTGACCAAAGTCAAAGCGATTTTGAGTTATCGTGTTTACACACAAACATAATTTTAAAAACTGTTGCATTTTCGGACTCGGGAAGGTCTAACACGTTAAGATTCATCAAAATGTCAAGGTCGAATTTTTTCACGATTCCTATACTTTCTCTATGCTATGTATACGAGAAAGTAAAAAAAAAAAATATAAAAACGTTTTAATGTGTGGAGGTGTGAGAGTGTGCCACGTGACAGACTGGCATTCTGTTTAAGTCTTTGTGTAACCAATGCTGGTGGAATAAGCTCAAAATCCCTGCCATGATCCTAAAACTGGAGTAAAGAGTTCAGTTACAGACAGGTTAGATACAAGGGTTTTCAAAAGAGGAAAATATTATCAGATTGGTGTCTGCGCATGAATGTGACCTGCAATGGACTCTCAATCCTGGTGCTTTGTTTGTTCCTGCAGGGTTTCTTAACTTCTCTCAGATATACACAACTTCCCTACAACCCTGAAATGGAAAACAAAAAACAAATTCAGAACATCATCAGATAGATGATTTCAGATTTGGAACTGTCCAATCACTTTCACCACCTCATCCAGCTGCCTTAGTCACAAACACTGTACTGTACGAGGTGTGGCAGAAAAGTAATGAGACTGGCAACACTGCAAGCGATCTGGAAACGCTGCGCTGTTGTCCTTGATAGAGCACGTGTATCAGTACCCTCCCATAGCTCAGTGCGAGTTTCAACTCCTTCCGTTAACTACGTGATTTTTGTGACTGCTATTAGCGAAGTTGTGTTTTTGGTTGTGCGTCACGCAAAATGGAACAGCGGAATTTGGAGCAACGTTGTGCCATTAAATTTTGTGTTAAGCTTTGAGAATCGGCAAGTGTGACGTTTGAAAAGTTAAAACAGGCCTATGGGGAACATTCTTTATCCCGAGCTCAAGTTTTTTGCTGGCACAAATCATTTTTGGAAGGCAGAAAACACGTTGAAGATGAACACCGTTCAGGGAGGCCTTCAACTTCGAAAACCAATGAAAACATCGAAGGTGTAAACACTCTTGTGAGATCAGACCGTCGTTTAACATTAAGAATGTTGAGTGAACAATTAAATTTGAACAGATTCACCATTCATCAAATTTTGACTAAACATTTGCACATGCGAAAATGGTGCCGAAAAACCTCACAATTGAGCAGAAGGACAATCGAAAAAACAAGTGTCTTGATCTTCTTGACAGAATCGCTAATGAGCAAGATTTCTTTAGTCGTGTGATCACAGGTGATGAATCATGGATTTTTAAATATACGATCCTGAGACCAAGAGGCAAAATCAGGAGTGGCACACTGCAAACTCTCCTTGACCAAAGAAAGCTCGAATGAGCAAATCGAAGATCAAATCAATGCCGATTTGCTTTTTTGACAAAACGGGAGTCGTCCACAAAGAATTTGTTCCTCCAGGACAAACTGTCAACCAAGTTTTTTATAAAGACGTCCTTGAAAGGCTCAGAAAAAGGGTCATTCGCGTGAGACCAGACATTGCAGACAAATGGATGCTCCATCATGACAACGCCCCATGTCACACTGCCCTCTCCATAACAGAATTTTTGTCCTCAAAAGGCCTTCCTGTGGTTCCCCAGCCCCCTTATCCACCTGACCTCAGTCCGTGTCCTCAAAGGACGTCATTTTGGGACTTTAGAAAACATCCAAAAGAGTGTAACGGACATGCTGAAGACCATACCGGTTGAAGACTTCCAGCGCTGCTACCAACAGTGGGAACAACGTCTCCATCGGTGTGTAGCTGCCCAAGGGAACTACTTTGAAGGGGATAACATTGATGTTTGAAAAAAATAAAAACTTTGGTAAATAAAAAATCAGTCTCATTACTTTTCTGCCACACCTCGTATATTGCATTGTCATCCAGCCAACCCCTAAAGTGTCTGCTGCTTTGCTGTAAGAAGATTGTGGGTTCACTTCCCAGGTCCTCCCTGCATGTAGAGCACTTTGAGTAGTGAGAAAAGCACTATACAGTATAAATGTAATGAATTATTATTAATTATTTTATTGCATTCTCGTCTCTTTTATCCTCAGTCTCACCATTTCCCAGTCTCATTTTAATCATAGTTATCGTGAACTCCTGTATCTATCCGTCATTCGCCATCAACAGATTTATGTGATGTTGCCAGAAATAGTCATTGTTTTCCTCAAGATATCACTATTTTGCCAGATGTCATACAACGTGAATTACTCAGGTCCAACGTTTTACCAGATTCAGGCTTTTGAAGCCTTTTATTCTGCTTTCAAGTAAAGCCAATTAAATATTCTCCACACTAAAAGTAGGCTTCACTTCCAGTTGGTCTTCACAGTAATACGTATGCAACAGGGTTTATTATCATCATGAGTGTAGTTCATAACATCTTTTTGTGATATATGACTTTCTTTAGAAATCATTTCAATACTTGCCTTTGAGCAACTGTTCCTGCCTCCTTGGCAGTCTTCTTCATCTTGCAAATTGCTTTAAGGCTGCTGTCGCTAAACATTTACAGCTGTGTAAACATGACATGGCAGCCTTGAGGACTTGGCTTACAAGCACTCAAATTTCAGGGCCTCAGATATGTAACGGAAGGCGGAGCTGAAGGCCACAGACTTGGTGATTAGCTTCTCAGCAAACAAACACTTAAAGAGTTTAACACCGGACAGGAGTGGCGTTCCCTGTAACCGTTAATTAAAAGTATTTCTATTCTTCCATTTGTTGTTATCGCATTCTTCTTGCACAGCAGGCAGCATACCAAAGTCTACTCGAATACAATTAGCTTTTGTTTTGCAGAGTAACTTTCGCTGTGAGCGCCTTAACAATACACTTTACAAAGCAAATAAGAATAGAAGACAAAATGAAGCAGAACGCAACAAAAATGAAAGAAGGTGACTTAAAGTGTTTGAAATGAGAAGGTTTAGGCTGACCTTCGTGAAGTGGCTTATCCTTTTATGAAGGAAGCAAAAGTGTTGGACTTTAAAAAAGAGATCAAAGGCAAGTGGTCTTTTGGTATCATCCTTTTGACAGAAGATAACCATGCAGTATAAATGTCATGGAGTTTTCACTGGCTCTCTCATAGATCCAAGAGACTGGGTTTAAACCACAGTTTGGCAGAGAGATTTCAACGTCTGTGTAGGTTTTACCTCAGGTATTTTAGTCCCACATCCTGAAAATGTGCACGTTAGTGCCGGGAAACATGATGTGTAAACTTGTGGACGTTGCTGCTGCGCAAGCAGTGTACTGACTACACTCGCACATTTACTTTATGTAAATCTGGAAGATTCCACTAGGTGGAAGTCTGAGATGCTAGTTTTTCTTTTTTTGTTCTTTATTCCACCTTATACAATACAGTTTTTGCATACCTCCTTGGGGTCAGTGTGCAGGGTCAGCCATTGTACAGAACCCCTGGAGCAATTGCAGGTTAAGGGCTTTGCTCAAGGGCCCAGCAGAGTAGGATCTCTTTTGCCAGTGTGAACGCTGGCCCCGGCACAGACAGACGGACAACATATTTTCACCCATCACACTTTTATTTACACTATGTACAGCAAGTTATCGTGCACTCACAAAACCCCAGTGCCTCTTGCACCGATTCCCCAAAAGTCCAGGGCTCACAGTCACTGTGCCTTTGTTCCTGGCCGCCTCCAGTCCTCTCCCCAGCTCCGTCAATACTGCCTCCCGACTACCACCGCTGACTGGAGGGAGGCGGCCCCTTTTATGGGGAGCCGGATGGACTCCAGCTGCTTCCCGGCACTTAACGGTGGCCACACCCTGTGTGGCGGAAGTGCCGGCTGCGCACCCGGAAGCCGTCCGTGTCTCCCCGGGATAAACAGGGCGCCGCCTGGCGGTGGCCATGGGTCCCTACAGGGCTGGGCTTCAAAGCCCCCTACCCGAGGCCCCCTGCATAACCAGGACGGACGCCCCCACTCGGTTTGGAGGAGGCACACACCCTCCTCTGGTCCTCCAAGGCGTCCCGGCCGGGCTCTATCCCCGGCCAAAGACCACACGGGGTAAACCAGCATCGGGGCGCCGCCTGGCGGTGACCACGGGCCCCTACAGGGTAGGGCTTCCATGCCCTTGACCCGACCCGGCTCCCAACAGAACCAGGACGGACGCCCCCTCGCCGGTCTGGAGGAGGCACAAGCCCTCCTCACGTCCTCCTGGACCACACCAGTAATGGGGCTTTGAACCAGCAACCTTCCAGATACTGGCACAGATACTTAGCCTTAGAGCCGCCACTCTGCCCACTTCACTGTTGTGAAGATGCAAAAAAAGGCAGCAACAGCAACGCAGAAGATGGTATATGAGACCATTAAATGTATCATGTCATTATGATGGAGAAAATGAAGCACTTGTATTGCCAATGTGAGTAATGGATGAAGAAAAGCACCAGGAATACTTTTGTATGTCAACATTTTAAGCTGAATGATTTGCTTCACTGTCTCAAACCATTCATCGATCACTGAAGCACGTACATTGATCCTGTTGGAGATGCGATAAGCTTGCCATCACATTGCTTTACCTTGCTGAATCCCCACTTCGTTTCTTGTACATTTTCCGCTTTGCACAGACATATCTGACTCAAATTTGCTTCCATTTCGTTGTGCACATTTCCACATCCACTTTCAAAGAGCTAGTGATTTCATGCAAGCTGTTCTGACAGGCATGTTTGCACTATGGGGATGTTGACAGTAAGCAACGACGTTTATGTCATGTGCCAAAACTTGAACACAAACGTCACCCAAATTTTTGCTGGTACTACTACTTGCACATACGTCACTTTCATTTCTGACGATGCAGTGCAGGAAAAGCGTAGCAACTATGATGCATTCACGTAAGTGTTCTGAGCGTCAAGTATATCACGGCCCTTAGATTAAGGGGTGACTAAGAATTGGACTAGCCACAGTGGGTAGGGATGCATTTGTGACTGAATCTTAGAACAGCAGTAGGTATCCTTCGATCCTGAGGAATCACGTATTCGCACCACTGGTTGGTTGACTAGTATAGTAGCGTCCGCTATGGCTGTGTTTTCCAATATGAAAGTGGCAGTCTTTGCCACACCATGTACAGTAGAACGCTTTAACATCTTCAGCATGGAACTTCTAACATGCTCTCTTATCATTAGTTTTAACCATCACTTTGGTTTCATACCTCAAGAGACCCTTCATCACCTCCTGCATCCAGGCACTCTGTCTGAGTGAGAGACCACCTGAAATGTGCTAGTGCTGATGTCAACAGCCTTGAGGTCACACCTCCAGACATCCTTGTAGTGCATTCAACTAAACCTTACCATGTTTTCTACCAATTTAGTGCAGCGCTTCTATATTAAACTAAACATTGATTTAAGTATGCATTACTTAAATGTATGATTTGAACTTCTGAGGTGTAAACCATGCAGTTCAGAACAGGTCATCCATCTGCAGCTAAGCATCTTCGGGCCCGGCCAGTACTTGGATGGAAGACCATCAGGGAAAAGCTTAGGTTGCTGCTGGAAAAGGTGTTAGTGAGGCCAGCAGGGTATCCTTCGTAAAGAGTAGAGTGTATCCCAATGTCCTTGCTAAATTGCCCACTGTGACCTAGTCATTCTGCCCCCCTAATCATCTTCTGTCTCTCATTGTCTCTTTCTCTCTCACTCCTTCATCACCTAACAGCTAATGTGTGGTGAACATACTGGTGCCAAATGTTTATTGGGGGCTCCAAAACCCTTCCTGACCATGATAACAGATAGATAGATAGATAGATAGATAGATAGATAGATAGATAGATAGATAGATAGATAGATAGATAGATAGATAGATAGATAGATAGATAGATAGATAGATAGATTAGACAATACTTTTTAAATTAACAATTCTGGTATGGACCATTATAAAAAAATCTTTTTTTGGTACTTTTTCAGTACTGGTCTACCATGCTATCTATCTAAATCTCTTCTCATTGCTAAATCTTTCATTTGGTTAGAATATCTGGCACAGTGGGTGATTTGCTTTGGTGGTGCTGACCCTGCATGTTCTTGCCATGCTCTTGTTGTTGAAATACTGGCTATTAGGTATTGTACCTCGCCCTCAGACACACCCATCACCACACCGCTGGCAGTACCCACCACATGACCTTTGCTACCAAAGCCTTCCCTTTTAAACAATAATTACCTTGCAGCTATTCATGCCCATTTAGCCGTGGATTTAAACAGGCTTCTGCATTACCTCAGCTCTCAATTACTGTGCTCTTCGTGTTCTTGACACATTTTGAATCACTGTGTTTTTGACCTCAGGTACTACAATTCTTTTCTAGTTAATTTTTACTTGATTGAGGTTATGACCTTTTTCCTGTTTTTGACTATTTTCTTGCACCATTTTACCATCCTTTGCTTTACTCAGTTCCTTCCTTTGTTCTTTAGTAATAAAATGTATATCTCAGTTATCCCTTAATGATGTCTCCAGCCAGGTTCGTCTTCCCATGACCGGCTAAGCCCTCCACACTCATAAAGAGCTCACATTTCTCTGAATGGAGGGCTGAAGTAAAGGTGAACATCTGTTGTGATATTAAGAGCAGGCTGGGGTGATTGAGATGGGTGTCATACAACAGACAGGCATCCTACCTACTACACCTTTACTTCCTGGGACAGCCTCTGGCATCCCACAGCTGAAAAATGCAATTTAAAGAAGTAGATGGATGTAGATGGATGGACTTTATATTAATTATTAACTCTTCAATTTGTTTTTAAATCAGGTTTGAAACTAAACAGCAAATAAATCTTTGCATTGAGTGCCAAAGAAGTTAAAAGTGAAACATAAAACAGAGAATACATGAAAGAAGGTGAATTTTTCTGAGGACTGAAGTTGCAGGCAGATGTATCCGGTTTGGCATGACTCTTCTGTATGTTTTTATGTAATTACCCTTTCAAGCTCTGTATTTTCAGAAGCTTTATCTAATGCCCGTTTTTTCAAATTAACAAATTGGAAGACATCAAAAAGTCTCTAATTAAACATAAAAGGGAGACAGTGGAATGCATAGGTATATTGTCTGGCCTCTTTTTAGGACACCAAGAAGCAGGGGGTGATTATTGCAGCCATTTAGTCTACAGGTTAGAAATTAACAACTGCTACCATTTTTATATGTAATCTGTTTGACTTCAAGAGGGGTGCTTGTTCCCGGGGGTTATGATCTTTATAGAAATGCAGGGCATACTTGAACCTGGATATATATCCCTTCAGTACCCATGGTGGAAATAATCAGGTGACAGAAATATGGTACAAAAAGATATATATATATATATATTGTCACAGATTTACGGGGACACTGCCCGGCCGGGATGCCTGGACAGTCCCCAACGGGGACAATACTTCTCCTCGGCCACTGGGATGCCCGTGAGAGGATGTGGCCACCGCCAGGGGGCGCCCGGACAGTTGGAGAATCCTGGATGGCAGCACTCCTGCTACACCAGGATGTGCTGCCGGAAATAATTCCAAGAAGACCCGGAGTGCTTCCAGGGGCTTTCCTGACACTTCTGCCACACCAGGAAGTGGCGTCAAGGGGAGGGGAGCACCTGGGGCTCATCCGGGTCCTGATAAAAGGGGCCGCCTCCTTCCAGACAACGAGCCAGAGTTGGGAGGAAGGAGACAAAGCTTGTGAGGAGGAGGAAGGAGGTCGAGAGAGAGAGAGAGAGAGAGAGAGAGAAGAAGAAGAAGAAGAAGAAGAAGAAGAAGAAGAAGAAGAAGAAGAAAGGAAAGAGAATTGGTGGAAAGAAGGCATTGTGGTGCTCAGGAAAAATAAAGGAGTGTGCTTTGAACATCCTGGTGTCAGTCTGTCTGTGTTTGGGGGTACGGTTTCCACAATATATATATATATATATATATATATATATATATATATATATATATATATATATATATATATATATATATACTAGATTTAAAATGCAGCTTTCACTCCTGATATACAATCTTATATACTGTATAAACGTCTACGTGTGGAAGTGTATGTGTCTGTCTGCCCAGCCTGGAAGTGAGAGGTGGAGTCGGGGTAAGGGTCCCACCTCCGAGGAAACAGAAACTCACTTACCACTAATACGCAAGCGATGCCAGCACATCGACAAAACAAAACCTCCGAAGAAAGAGACTCTTGCTTAGCCGCTAATACACAAGCAATGTGAGCACATCGACAAAACAAAACCTCCTGGGGGAGAGATGCCCAGAGTAGTTCCTTTTAATTACTTGACATCTCTATATTTCAATTTTTTTTCTGACGATTTCAATAGTTTCTAGGAGCCCGGGCTATTTACAGCACAGGCTTACTCAGCTAGTATAGTATAATCATTTATACATACATATCCAGGCCAAAGGGAAGCCATTGGAACAGCACAATTATCATCCAGTTCTTTAGTGGGGAATGCTGAAGATTGTATGTGCATTTCAGCAGAGTGCAGGCGGCACTCTAGATCAGGGGTGCCCACACTTTTTCGGCTTGCAAGCTACTTTTAAAATGACCAGGTCAAAATGATCTACCTACATTAAAAATTATATATATATATATATATGTACTTCTAAGAGTAGTTTTACTGCACCATACTTTTTACTTTTACTTAAGTACATTTGAGAAGAAAAAACGCTACTCTTACTCCGCTACATTGGGCAACACTCGAATCATTACTTTTTTTCCATTAGATAAAGTCTGACAGACAATTTTCAATCTGCTCTGTAGCGTATGCTGTCAAGTTGCGCACACGCCTTCCATTGCGTCTCCAGCTCTGACGTGAGGTTTTGGATGTTCCCTAAATCAAGGCGCTGCAGCTTTGAGGACAGATGTTGCATTTTTCATTTGAAAGCGTTAACTGAGCTAATCATATTGACCATGGTTGTCTCTTTTCCTTGCAGCTGTAAATTAAGCTCATTCAACATGTTGGTCAGATCAGAAAAAAAATGTCAAGTTTAGCAGCCATTGATCGTTATTAAGTTGCTTGTATTCTGCATGTCTAATGACAAGGAGAAACTCCTTTTTCTATGGCCAGGGGTCTTGAATTCTCAGTAGGATTTTCTCCCTAGCCATCTGCCTCAACAAAAGCATCTTTTATCATCTCTCCATCTTGGAAGGACTTCTTATGCTTAACGATCGAGTGACTCACCTAGAATGATGCTTCGGTGTGTCTGCCTTTGCTTTTGAATTTTGAATTTGCTTTTGAAAATGACGGCTGTCCGATTAACTGCGATTTTAGTTCCCTCTCCTTTCTTTTTCTCAGATTGCTTTTCGGAAGGAAGTCAGTTTCGTAGTTTTTATGAACAGTTCAAAAGTGCCTTTCCACATTTTCCTTCTTTGGAATAGCAATGATAGATTGACAGATCAGACAAACGCACTTCGATTGTGACATTGTGAGAAAAAAAATCCTCTTCCAATTCCCCATCCAGCCCATAAACAACTACTTTTTTTTTTAAATCCCTTCATTAGTCGATATAAATTGGAAGGCTAACTAGATCACTTAGATAGCCGGAGTTCTGCAGTAGCTCACGTGTTTGATCGTGCGTGCGGGATGACCAGTGTGTTAGGAGAAAAGAGATCTCAGACTGGCCGCCCTGTATGTCAATCAAGTGGCAAGTGCCAGAGGGATATATAAGATAGACTAACATTTAAAAAAAAATTTTTTGAATGCAACGTGATCTGCCTGCACTCCCTTTCTGATCTACTGGTTGATCGTGATCGACGCATTAGGCACCCCTGCTCTAGATGGTAGCTGCTAGATGGTCCCTCACCATTAATACCCAAAGATTTTGCATATTCTATGAGCTTTTCATGAAATTTGCCAGGTATGGAGAGCTACCATCTGAGCTATGTTATTCATGGACTATGCTCTTCTAAGACTCAGTATAACACAAGACTCAATATAGTACCCTTTTCTCTCTCTGTGCACAGTGCACCGCACTAATCACTCATGGCCACTGCCTGAAAGTGATGGGTCAGGCCTGCTTGAATCATCCAAAATCCCTGCCTGAAAGAACTGTCCCTATATCAGCTGCATGTATGCTAAACAACAGGCTATATGCACAGGGTAGTGTTGACATACTTCTGGTGATATCTTGGCCAGCTCAGTCACTCCCGTTGTCCATACTGCAGTTGTGATTTTTGTTTAGTGGTGAGAATGTCAGAAAAAAAGAAGTTTAAGTTTCAGCATACAGATAGCTCTACAGCTGAACATTGCTGTGTATCTTTATGTTCAGCTCCCAGCAAGTACAACAAGGTACTTAGTCTTCATACATTTTCCTCATATGCGGAAGTTATCTCTAAACAGATTGTCACTATCGGGAGAGAGAACAATACGGTTAGTCCCCATACCCAAGTTTGTAGCCCGCATTTTACAAAACAGATTTTTTGCAAGCCAGGGTCTGAGCCAGGGTGGCGACTATTGAAGAAGGGAGTGGTGCTTATGTTGTTTGAGTGGAACAATTTCTCTGTTCCACTTTAAATACTGAGGGTTTGGCAGAGGAAAATGTGACTGATGAAGAATGACACACCGGGAGTGGAGGAGGAGGATAAGATCCTTGAGGGCCTTAACTACGCTTCGGCTTCGGATCCAGCAGGTGTTGACCTAGCACTTGACGAGAACATGTCTCTCAGAGAGGAGATCCTCCAGCTGAGGAGACAAATTGAGACCCTAACAATGTAGCAGCAGTATGGAATTCACCATTTTGCTGGCTCAGACAGAGGCATTCACTTTTTTACAAGGTAAGATGTCCACCAGACTCATGTTATTATGTAATAAGCTTACATAAATTCATCTGTCCTTGAAAAAAGTTTAATGACTAATTATTGAAATTCTGTTTTTTTTAAATAAGACTAATGTAATCACATACTGTATTTGTCCCACGTAAGTTCATAGTAGACACAAGTTTTTAATACGTCCAGATCTTACCTTCATAATTGTGGATGTAGCTTGAAACATATAGTTTGAAGCCCTTCTCCTTTGTAGCTCCTGACATTTGGCACAATGTTTGAATAATGCGACTTAAGTCTGGAATGTCTTGAAGCAACCAGGTGAAAAACATCTTAGCTAGATTTCAGCACTGGAAGTGTTAGGCTCACAAATCACAATTACCAAATGGTTATTTTTCATTTCTGTTTACACTGCTCCAGCATTTACAACAGACGAAAATCCAAGCTATCTGAGCCCATAAACTTCTAAAGGTCAAAATGTGACAATCAAAGGGAGATGAGAATTTCATGCATAACCATTTAGTATTGATGGCTTGGCAATACTTCTACAGATCTTGTCCTTATTGGCTTGGATGTAGATAGGCACATAGTCTCTGATGACCTTGTTAGTGATCAGCATTAATCCATGCTTCTATGATAGATGAAATGCTGCAACGGCCAAGGACTGGTTTCTACATAGTGCGACACCCATCACAAAAGCCTGCTTCAGTTTCAATAACTTTCATAAACTCTGTAAGAAGACTGCTGTGCAAGAAAAGTTGTGTAGCAGCACCCTGAAAGTTGGTGTATTCCCTAAACTGGTATAGTAAGTCTATGGTGTTAGGAGACCATGTCCACTAGGTGTCTGTATGACCCTAAATGTGTGCTGAATACCAAGGTAAAACTAACAGAGAGCATGATACCAAGAAGAACTGGTAAAGAGTCACAAGACCTCCTGGTCAACAGGGAGCAGTAAATGGCCACTAGCACGGGAAACCGATTGCAGACAGTCTCTTTAAGGGCAAGGTCAGGTAGGGCTGGCATTCGAGGACTGGACTTACCCTTGAATTTATTCCATGATAACTTTGATTCAAGAATCACTTAAAAGGCTGTCAGAAAGGTTTGTAATGCTTTTATAGTTCAGTCAAAATTAACTAGAAATGTCTGCAATGTATGTTCTGGTTGGTAAAATGAAACGTCCTTCTTGCTACCAGCACTGCTGCAGAACAATACATTTCTTAGGAGACATGCAGTTGGCCCTCAACATGGTGTCATGAAGTGATGGCCATTTTATTTTTGAATTTCTTGTGATAGTGACAGGATCAGTGAAAGTTATTCACATATGGTTAAAACATGTATACAGCAAAAGTGCCGTTAATAAATTGCAGATCTGGAGGAGAACCAAGTAGAGTTCACTATCACACTTTGCCCAAGCTGTTCCAACACAGCTGTCATTCAAGTGTTGCTTCAAGATGGGGTCATATAAGAATCCTTTTACCCGCTGGTGAAACAATAATAATAATAATAATAATACATTTTATTTAAAAGCGCCTTTCAAAACACTCAAGGACACTGTACACAGTAAAAAATAATAATAAAAGTAAGAAAATAAAAAGCAGGCAAAAGAGCAGGTAATTTACAAGATCATAAAACATAAAACAGTTCCAAGATAGGAAAATGGAGAAAGTTATGTGGGATAAGCTATTTTGAATAGGTGAGTTTTTAGTCTAGACTTAAAAAGAGAGAAAGAGGTGATGTTTCTTATTTCAGGAGGTAGGGAATTCCAAAGTCGAGGAGCAGAGCAACTGAAAGCCCTGTTCCCCATAGTGGCAAGACGGGGGACAGGGACAGAGAGAGAAAGAGAAGAAGAGGATCTGAGACACCGAGATGGGATGATGATCTGTACCAAATCAGAGAGATATGGAGGAGAGAGATGATGAATAGCCTTAAATGTATACAGAAGTATTTTAAAATTAATGCGATATTTGACCGGAAGCCAATGGAGCTGCTGGAGAACAGGGGTGATGTGGTGAATAGAAGGGGTCCTGGTGATAATACGGGCAGCAGAGTTCTGAACACGTTGAAGCTTATGAATTGATTTTTGAGAAAGACCAAAAAGAAGTGAATTACAATAATCAAGCCGAGAAGTAACAAGGCTGTGAACAAGAATGGCAGTGGCCTGTGGAGTAAGAAAGGAACGGAGACGATTGATGTTACGCAACTGAAAATAAGCAGACCGAGTGACATTATTGATGTGTGAATTAAAAGACAGAGTACTGTCAAGGATGACACCCAAACTTTTCACACATGGGGAAACAGAGACCGGCAAGTTATTGATAGCAATAGAAAAACTATTAGTTCTGGATAATGTTGATTTAGAGCCTACCAGGAGAAGCTCTGATTTATTGCTGTTGAGTTTCAGAAAGTTAAAAGAGAACCATGTATTTAGTTCAACTAAACAGAGAGTGAGGGAGGATGGGGGGAGAGCAGAATCAGGTTTGGTGGACAGATAAAGCTGGGTGTCATCAGCATAACAGTGAAACTGAATATTATATTTACGAAAAATATATCCAAGCAGGAGAAGGTAGATAATGAAAAGAAGGGGCCCCAGGACAGATCCAGTGACCAGAGGAAAGGACTGAGAAGTGAATGATTTCAAATCGAATAAACTGAGTATGATCAGACAAGTATGACTTGAACCAGGCTAGAGGAGTATGAGAGAGACCGATTGAGACTAACCTACTAAGTAGAAACAAGACAGAAGCTACTTAGCAAAATGAGGAGTGTAGGTCATAGTATCATTTGAATATGTTCATGTACTGTATCTCTATAATAAACTACTAGCAATAACAAAAAGATTGGGCTGCAAACTTTCTGGGAAACACAGCAGGGGAAAATATTCTGCTATGTCAGCTATACCAAAGTAATCTGATCTGGCAGTATAAATGTAGCCTAACATTTTGTGTCTACAGAAAGAAAATAGTAGAAGCAAAGAAATTAAAGGGAAAAAAAATAAAATGTTCGGGCAGTGGTGATAAGCATGCGTCTAAAAACTAGAAAATGTAAAGTTGAAATGCTTGGATCTAATTCTACTGGTGTGGGCTCTGCTACGACCAAATCAAATAAAGGAGAAAGGCTAAATGAATACACTTCATTAAACTTTACTGCTGCTTTATAGTGTAGTCTACCCAACACAAACAGGCAAGCAAGCCTGTAAAATGCTCTGTGCACAGAAGTGCCATTACTAGCTGGGCTCGGACTGCATGAAGTGATGAGCACTCAGTCAGTAAGCTGCTCTGTTAAGTGCTGGAGTGTAGCCGGCCACACTGCCAAATAAACTGCACCATGCAAGGACAGAATCATTTACTGGGAATGGTGTCGGCTCATTTACATTGACTTCTGGGGATTTTGAGGTGCTGCCCTAAGAAACAGGTCAAATTCATAATCATGAATGCATGGCATAACATGGAGACGCATTAAATTAGCTGGAGAAACGTGAGCAACCTCAGGAACATCAAATGCAAGAAAAACCTTCTTGAGGCACATTCAATAACGTGACAAATGTTTCATACTGATCACTGAATTATTACGAAGGTGCAGTATGTCATTATTTGTTCAGAAATATGCAAAACTAAGCAGTATCACGTGTATTTATTAATTCAAAGTATGTTTAATAAACTCTGTAGGTGCGTCTTTTCTAGGTTTCCAAAGTTAAGCAGCTACTGAATTGGCAAGGTAGGATCCACCATGAGTCAAACTCGTAACGAAATTCATTTCTCACTCCAATAAAGTTTGTTTTAAAAAGGTTTAGTGAAAATTTAACAATTCAGACGTGAGTGTCAGTACACTTTGCACCACAGGAACCAAGTTACCCAAACTATTCTATAACATTTCAGTAGTACTAGGGTGTTGTAACATGTTAGCCATTAAGGATGTAACGATAAGTCAAGCAAATGACACCTTTTATTGGCTAACTAGAAAGATTACAATATGCAAGTTATCGAAGCAACTCAGGCCCCATGGTTTCCTCCAAAGCTTGCATATTGTAATCTTTAAAGTTAGCCAATAAAAGATGTCATTTTGCTTGACTTTTCTATAACATTTCAATAATTACTTACCACTCTGATGCTGATCTTCCTGATCATAAAATAGGTCATTAAAATAGCAATTGACAAGAAGAATTCATAATTAATTGCAGAATGGCGGTATTTGAGGGCTCCTCAAGAGTGCCTCTTTCTTTTGCACAAAAACTAATCAGTGCATCGTCATCTCATAAAAGGCTTAATTTTCGAGTTTGGTATTTTTCAGCCGTTTTAGCTCTACACCGTCATCACGAAACTATGACATACACCCATCATCAAGACAATCGATTTTTTCAGTTTCAGGGGAGCCTAAAATGTCGAGATCCATTAAAAAACAGAGATCGAAATTTTTGACAAATCTAAAGTTTTTGCTCCTCCACTACAGACGATAGGTTACGGTGAGGGAAGGTGCAAAGCAAAAAGGAAAAAATCACAAAAATTCAGATTTAAGTTGTTACACAAGTAGAATAAAAGGCAAAAATGGAAAAGAAGGCTTTTTCTCTGTTTCATTACAATCTTAGCTTTCTCCTGTTAAACTTCACTTACTTTATTTAGTTAAAGGTTGTTACTTTTATATGGCAAACTTACATAGTGTCACACACGTGCGCATCAGAGGCAGTCAATGGGCTTGAATAAAAGTGTTACACCAGATCAAGGGTTGCCATGCACACTAATGCCTTTCCTCCTTCTTCCAAAGATCGTCAGAAAAGAAATCAACCTAACACCACCTCCGGTACATCTAAAGGCCCCACTTCCAACCCCATGCCTGATGTCAATTCCGGGTGCCGCCCATCCGACCCACCTATTCCTGCCTTTCTTCTATAAAACCTTTCTCTTTTCTCGGTCTTGTGTGGGACTCAGTCTATGGAGACTACTTTGATTGCTGTTATTCCCTTTTTGAAATGTTTCAAGTATACAGGGTTGATCCACAAATCTTTTTCCTTATTTTGTCTCATTACAAAAGGCTTCACTTAGTTCATTCTGTACGTATCTACGGCAGATCATAGACTGAACTATTCTGTAGTCAGAATGACGAGAAATTATTAGAACATTCCATTTACAATTTATTATAATAGAACCTTCTATTGACTATGCACCAATATATAGGCAAACATTTTAACATAACTAAGAAAATACTTCTACGAATTTAACATAACCTTACTAACAAATGGCTCTTACAAGCTCATTTTTCGATATTTTTGCTGGTCACCTGCATCTTGCTTTCCTTTTGACCAAAATTCTCAGAAAAACACTCATCTTCCATTTGTCTTCTCTCTCTCCATATATTTTTAAAACTGCAGTGCTATTGACAGCTTTTTTGACTGTTCCCATCTTGTAGTCAAGCTACTCTTTGAAGTCATTTCTTTGTGATATTTTAAGCCTCAGACTTTTTTTTTTTTTTTTTACCGTAGCATTATTTCCATCATAAATGCTGAGCAATGGTTTCTTAGTTTTCACTTTTTCCACTATCTCAGGAACACAATTCTCCCCATACATTTTTGTGACCATGTGGCTTTATCATTTGTAAAAGGCTTCATGTGCCAGTTGCTCCTTTCAGTTCAAATTCCATACACATTTTTTCACATTACATTAGGATTGCACAACTCAATATCACGGTATATTTAAAAATTCTGATGGGTTCAGTTAAATCCTGATAAAATCTATTTGTATATACTTTATGAAATGAGACTTTAACACATAACACATTTACTGCTGATTAATTGTGCATAATGATTTGTGCCTCTTCTCAGCCAAAATACTTGTTAATACTCTGCAGCTCAAATTGATTGAATAACAGAAATTTACCTCTTTTGAATCAATAAAAGTACAGGTTTCAATTCTAGTTTGCCCTCTCAGCCGCTGCCAAGCCAACACGGCACAAGACGCAGCTTTTTCTTGTCCCACTTTCTCCTGATTGCATTGACTCACTAATTAGGCTGAATTGCACAGTGTTCTTGGTAACACACTTAAAATGGTAAATGTGAGTTCATGTGCTGTTCGGAGTTTTTGGAGCTCCAACTTGTGACATTTCACCATCTTGCATCAGTGCATTCAAGTGAATTTCTGGTCAGACTGTTCAGAGAAATACTAAGTTTCTGATGATTTTTAAAGTTGGTCTGCAAAAAAGCAGCCGGCCACTTTTTTAGTGGAAATTAAGAGAAAACTAAACATATTAAATGTGTTATTGCCTCTGTGACGGACAGCCGGGTCCCATGCCCGGCAGGGACGCCCCTGCTGCTTCTGTTCCGGGGGAGTCGCCATGGGCAGTCCAATACCTCCCCGGGGCGCTTGGTGGCAGCCTCCCTGGACGACGATGATTCCCCAACCGCCCGCAGGGCTCCATGGGAGATGGAGTCCTCCACAGCTTGGTTGGGGCCCAGCATGGCCGCTAGGGGGAGCTGCCTGCTTCCCACAGCCCGGCTGGACGAGCTTTCAGCCCCACCCGGAGGTGCAATCGGGACCAGGTGGTTAATCACCTGGAATGCTTCTGGGTGGGCTATAAAAGGGCCCAGCCACCACCACTCGGAGAGCCAGAGTTGGGAGGAAGAAGGAGACGAAGCTTGCCTGGGAGGAGTGGTGGAGAATTGTGAGTTTGTGCTTTGGGACTGTGTTTGGGACTGTGTTGGGCCTGTGGGACACGGGGAAGGCGTGTGCCCACGGCTGAAGAAAATAAAACCTGTGTGTTGTTGTACACGTTGCCTCTGCGTGGTCTGTGCCGGGTCGGGCGCTATATAGCGCCTTTCACACCTCTCATGAAAGCAATTAGATCATAAAAATTGTGTTTCTGGCTGATCAGATTACATTTATTTTATACGATCAGCATTATGTGACAACTGGGAGAATTTGGGTAGCTTTATTTTCTACATATTGTCTGACTTGTACCACTGTGTTCATAGAGTGTTCACCTGGAATTTCTGACTAGGAACCTTGCGTTTCCCATTTGTCCAATAGCAAAAGAACGCAGCATAAGCCTGTGTGCTGAACACATTTAACACAGAAGGTCATACACAAAGATAAAACCTTTAAAAACTTAACACTGACACATAATCACAATGCCTGTTTCCTTTTGCATATACAGATTTGGACATTTTGTGTTGTATGTTTAATTGTTTTTACAGGTTTTCCACTAATTTTTAACATACAAATAAAATGTTTTTTAAGAAATCCATACTGGAAGAAGAATTTCATTTGGCATTCTAGATCATCTGGTATGTCACCCACTCCCATATTACATATCTTGGCCTCCCAACTTCCAACCTTGTTCAAGATTTAAGAGTCTGCAGTATTAAGATTTACATAAAGGATGATGGTGACTTTTGAACTTGTCACGTCAGATAAAGCCATATGTTTAAAGTGAAATTTACACGCTGTCACACACGTGCGCTTGGCAGACAGTTGATGGGCTCAAATACGTGTATGTCCCCTCCAGACCAGGGGTTGGTGCTGCCCTCTAACTCTTTATCCTTTTTCCCCTGCAGACCAGCTGACGAATCCTCATTCTAAAGCCTCTTCCGGTCCTCAGAAGACAGTCAATGTCTCCTTCTGATGTCATTTCCGGTTCCCAGAATGTCATTCTCCCATTACATCACTTCCCATCTACCAATTATATATGGCAGCCATTTTCTTTTTCCTTCAGTTCTGTTTTGAGCTCATGTCTATTAAGACCAACCTAACCAACCTTTTTCCAAGTATATGGGGTGGATCCCCAAACCTTTCACTTTGTTGTGTGTGTTCTTTTACAATGCAAAATATCAAAAAACACAATTAAAAAATGCCAGTTCTGTACATGACAATAAATAAATTAAGTCTTCAAAGCTCTCAAATGTTTTCAGTAAAATGTGTTAAAAACTGTAATGTCATCACGTTATGACACCAGAAATTAGGCCTGAATCTTTTGACTATTAGTAATTATGGCATTTAAGCAATGATTGTAGGAAATACCTGGGCTTAAAAAAAGATCTTAATTAAGATCCACAAGTCCATCTAAAACCTAGGCCTGATTCTAAGTCCAGTTCTAGATTTAGATGAAAGTCATCTTAGGACTACGCTACTACAACTGTCTTTCAGCTCGTACTATCAGTCTGCCAAAAACCAAATCTAGGACTACATCCACACTGCTATGTTTTCATTAAAAATTAGTCTCCATTTTCGCTTATCATTCACACTACCCTGGGGTTTTTAACCCTCAAAAACTTACACCTTTTTTGAGCTAGAATCAAATAGCTAGCTAATCATCACCTTTCTCCATTGAGAATTTAAGGTTGTCCCTGCAAGACACAAAACTCTAGTGCTGCGAAACAAGGCAGCCAGAGGATCTGCCCAGCCATATGTCCAACACTCTGTGAAAGCAAGCATCGCTTGGAGAACGCTGCGGTCTGCTTCCTCATGCAAGTCTGTTAATTAATGTTTCTTTGAAAAACTCAACGGCTTCTCCTGTTCAGGAAAAAGGGCTTGAAAACATCCTGTTGAGACTGTCAATGGCCCTGAAGGACTAAGACTGTTAGTATGACCTAAACTTCTATTTAACTGGCGATAGATGGTAGAAAATATTGTAAATCCCACCTAATTCAATTAAGGGTCATGGGGACACAAAGCATGAACAAACCCTGGACTGGGCGCAGAACATCGCATTGCCATCTTATACCAATATTCACTCAGGGTCAATATACAACTGATAATCAAATAAACCTGCACATCTTTGAGACGTAGGTGGAAAACGACAGTACTTGGGGAGAAAGCCATGCAGAAATTAGAAGATGAAGACTCTACAAAGACAGAGATTTCAACCCAGACACTTCAGCCATCGCAAGATGATACAACTTCTCTGATTTAATTTTCATGGACTTGTTTCATTGTGGCCCTTTTCAAACATTATACAATTTGATTACATAGATAGATAGATAGATAGATAGATAGATAGATAGATAGATAGATAGATAGATAGATAGATAGATAGATTGTGACCCATCATTTGCATGATAGACATATGCGTGCCAACAAAATAGTGCCGATTAAAACGAGCTGTCAAAATCATGCCAACAAAATCGCGAAAGTTTCATTAAATATGAATTACTAGTTTAAAGCATATATAATAATGTTTATTTTAGAAGTCAATTCTATGAGACGTGGCATGCCATCAGCACGGCATGCAGATAGTCCTTAAGATCATGCCCTGCATATGTAGGACGGATTGCAGCAAGGGTGTCCCACTCACTTGGCCTCTCTCGCGATTTTGTCGTGGCGATTTTGTCGGCGTGCATTTCTTGAAAATAAGTTAGCGGTTTTGTCGGCGCTCATTTGTCGGTCGCGGTTTTGTCGGGGCGCATGTGTTTATCGCGCTTTTGTCGGTGAACCTAGATAGATAGATAGATAGATAGATAGATAGATAGATAGATAGATAGATAGATAGATAGATAGATAGATAGATAGATATGAAAAGCACTATATAATAGATAGATAGATAGATAGATAGATAGATAGATAGATAGATAGATAGATAGATAGATAGATAGATAGGACACTATATGATAGATAGATAGATAGATAGATAGATAGATAGATAGATAGATAGATAGATAGATAGATAGATAGATAGATAGATAGATAGATAGATAGATAGATAGATAGATATCCATCCATTATCCAACCCGCTATATCCGAACTACAGGGTCACAGGGGTCTGCTGGAGGCAATCCCAGGCAACACAGGGCGCCAAGGCAGGAAACAAACCCTGGGCAGGGCGCCAACCCACCGCAGATAGATAGATATGAACGGCACTATATGATAGATAGATAGATAGATAGATAGATAGATAGATAGATAGATAGATAGATAGATAGATAGATAGATAGGCCAACTCCAGGAACACTTCACAATTATTGAGGCCACTGTGCCCCTGGGAACACTCAGAGCTTTACTGATGGTGTCATCCCCTTGGTCTGATCTTTCCCTCACCACAGTTTGCTCATGGTAGTCTACAGGGAGCTCCATGAACTTTATGGCTTGGTTTCTGTCCTGCCATGCATTGTGAGTTGTGGGACCTTCTACACACAGGTACACGTGTGCCTCTTTCTAAATGATGTCCGGTCGATTCGGTTTGCCGCAGGTAGACTCCAATCAAGTCCTAGAAACATCTCAAGGGGAATTAAAGCAGGCAGGATGCACCTGAGCACAAATTGGAATGCAACAGCAAAAGGTCTGAATACTTAAATGAATGAGAGATTTCACTTTTTGATTTAAAAAAAAAAAATGCAAACCCTTTTGAAAGCAGGTATTCACTTTGTCATTATGGGTTATTGAGTGTAGTCTAATGGGGGCAAAGGTAAATTTATCCATTTAAAATTAAATCTACAACTCAATAAAGTGTATATAATAATAATAATAATTCTTTACATTTATATAGAGCTTTTTTTCCCTACTCAATGCATTTTTCATAGTGAGTGGGGAGCCACCAGTAAAGTGTAGCAACCATTTGGATGACACGATGCTAGCCATTTTGCGCCAATACACTCACCACACATGAGCTGTTCAGTGGTGAAGCGGTCAAAGAGACGGATAAATTGAGACCAGAATGAGTGGGCCATGGAGGGTAATTTAGAGAGGACATCGGAATACACTCTGCTCTTTACAAAGAATGTCCAGGGATCTTTAATGACTACTGAGAGTCAACACCTTGGTTTTATGTCTCATCTGAAGGACTGCGCCATTTTTACAGCACAGTGCCCTGGGACATTGGGATCAACATTCAGACCACTGGGTATGCAGCCCCTGCTGGCCTCACCAACACCATTTCCAGCAGCAACTAAAGCTTTTTCTAGGTGGTCTCCCATCCAAGTACTGGCTGGGCCTGAATATGCTTAGCTACAGGTGGATGACCTCTTCTGAAGTGCAGGTGTTATGGCTCAGTGGTTTCAGGTGTAATACAGGAACGATCTCTGGAGGGGACGCCAGTCTATGAGAGGGCATACCCACATACACTTCCACTTTCACCAAAATGGGACCAGTTTAGAATCTCCAATTAAACTAACTACACAAATTGCTGGCTACATTCACATATACACTCACATGGAGCCAATGCAGAAACACAAATCTGCAAACAGGAATATCTTTAACATGTGACAAAAAATGTGAAGGAAAAAAAGTGACATTTTGAAATGAAGAGAACATCCACAGTCCACACAGACAGTGACCGGGCCAGGATGCAAACCCAATTTACTCGCCAGAGCAGTGCTGGCCACTGTGCCAAAGGAGCATCACATAGTGAATAAAGTGATGGAGTATAAACCTTATAGTTCTGTGTTGAAGTCCTGCCTTTGATCTTGAGCAAGTGCTGTAACCTACCTGCGCCCAAATTATACAAGACCGTCAACAGTTCAGTATTTATCCATACTTCTAATGTGCCCAGGAATGGTGATTGCATTACAATAGAAAGGCATTATTAAAAAATATTTTTTTCAATTGTGCAATTTTGACTTAAATTACTATATTATAAAGGAACAGGTTCATTTACTTTTCTTTTGCTTGCTTAGTTACCAAAGGAAACATTTTACTGTGAAGCAGAACGTCAATAAGCTGGCACGGTGCATAACCCGATTTCAGAATGAAACAAAACTTCTTTAGAAAAATGTCCAGTCATGCACAGAAAATCCAAGCGGCTCAAATCGGTAAGTAAGCAAAATATGTAAGCTGCATAAGATACAAGAATGACTTCCTATTCTCTGTCAATGTCGAAACATTCTGGATTTTACGGAAATCTTAGTCACACCCGCCTTCTGCCTTTGAAAATCAAGGAGTTATAGGTGGGGCTGTACCTAAATGTTAGGAAATGAGAGTCTGATTTCCTTCCTGGACCTGGTATGACTGCTATTTCCGCACTGGTGGAAAAATACCAACATGCAAAAAATGACATCATTTCACCATGAAAACAAATGAGTCCATCTACTCCCTGGTCCACGTATGCTGATCAGTGCACGTGTCTTCAGACTGATTTCAGCCATAAGCACTGAAATGATAACTGGCTGTGCTGCGCTACACAAAGCAACTAGGAACAGCACTCAGTAAGTAACTATACTGGAAATAAAATCATTTATAGACAGAAATATGTTCTATTCTCCATACATTTGACACTTGCATAGTGTAGAAGGAGAATGGGCATCCCAGATGAGATGGGGAAGAAGCCAACACCCGGACAGGAGGCCAGCATTCCGACAGAGTCGGACTGGCAGGTGGGTCAAATAAATAACTTTCTACCCGGCCTGTGTAACTTAATGGAGGATCCAGCAGAAGCCGAGAGACGGAAGTGGCTCCATCCCAGGTGGCAGTGGTCCTTGAATGGGAACCCAGTCGGGACACCCACAGGGGTGCTTGGGAGACGGAGTCAGGAAGTACAGCCCTGTTGGGACCCCTGGGGATTGAGAGAAGGAGCTGTCAGGGTCAGGGGAGGACCTCCCTACTTTCCTTATGGCCCAGAAGTGCTCCCTGGAAGACATGGAGTGGCACCATAAGCATTCCTGGGACTGGCATAAAAAGGAGTCCACTGACTTATGTAGTTGAGTCAGAGTCAGAGGGGTGGTGGGCTACACTCTTGGAGGAGGAAGGAGGAATTGTGCTTGGTGCTTTATTTTGATGATATTCTTATGGAAAAAGTGTTGGGGCTCAATAAATCAATTTGAACTTAAAGTGTGATTGGGCTTTATTGTGTCTGAAAGGCACTATATAATAGATAGATAGATAGATAGATAGATAGATAGATAGATAGATAGATAGATATGATATATAATAGATAGATGATAGATAGATAGATAGATAGATAGATAGATAGATAGATAGATAGATAGATAGGCACTATATATAGATAGACTAGATAGATAGATAGATAGATAGATAGATAGATAGATAGATAGATAGATAGATAGATAGATAGATAGATATGAAAGGCACTATATAATAGATAGATAGATAGATAGATAGATAGATAGATAGATAGATAGATAGATAGATAGATAGATAGATAGATAGATAGATAGATAGATAGATAGATAGATAGAAAGACACTATATAATAGATAGATAGATAGATAGATAGATAGATAGATAGATAGATAGATAGATAGATAGATAGAAACAAAAACTCCAGTCAAGCTTGTAAACTTGTAGGGAATTATGCACAGTCCCATCATGAATATTTCATATTTTTTACACCAAATTTCAAGCAAAAAGAAAGCATTAAAAGTGCCTCAGCTCACTGTCTGAAGAATTAAGTGTACATGTTTCTAAAATGTTATTCTGTAATGGTAAAGCACTTTATAAGTCATAATAAACAAGCAAATGGCATTAATCTCTCTTCTTGCATCCCCAACTGAAAACAGATGGACAATTATTCTGGCAATAAGAGTGTTAGAATTGATACATGGCATGCTGTACTTCACACAAGTTACGCACATCTTCTGAATATAAAGTAGTAAATGTAAACAACTTATAATGGATCTATCAGATCTGAACATTACGAGAGCATATTGATGTAAGCCATGATTACTACGGGGTGTAGGGTGACCTGTTAAACACAAGCGTATCCAAATTGTCACTTTTCCGTGTCTCACATGCTCTTTTCAAGCAGACTCAACGATTCCATTCTGAATTCTTACAGGTGACTCGCCTTTATATAAGTTTGTCTTGTCTGTCATTTTCCCTAATCTACCGTTTTCTTAACTACTTTAATTTCACCACTTCACTCTGGTAAATCTCAAGTGAAAAAAATCTTACAGAAAGTTAATAACTAAATTGTTTTCACTTGTTGTGGGCTGTGCTATTTGCTGTAATATTTTACGTTGTGTTTTTCCAAATCATATCACAAATGCTTGGGGTAAACTAAAAATCAATTACTAAGGTTGAGGTTGAGATTAAAATTGAGGCTGATTGTACTTCTAAAGATCGACATTTGACTCACATCCAGTTTTTCTTGTTATCTTAGCTCAGGGGTATCCAGCTCAGATCTTGGTGGGCTCGCAGTGGTTGCAGGTTTTCATTTAACACACTTTCTTTATTAGTGACCAGATACTCCGAATATAAAAGTCAAATTTTGCCTTAATTGTAAATGACTTCTTCTTCAAGAGTCAATATCCCATATTGTTTCTCTTTTCTGACATCACTGCCAAAATGTTTTGTGGACCAAAACAGGTCAATATTTGTCAGATCTTCAGTTGTTTACTTTAAAAGAGGAACAATTCAGGGTTTTGAATCTTAAAATATTAGTCAATTAAAAGTAAGCCAAAAGAGGTTGGTTCCATTAGCAGCAGTAACTCGTTACAAATTAAGAAAATGGCTCACAATTTTGACAAGGCGAGCGGGTGGAAAGTCTGAAGAGAAGACCCAAGTGTTGTAATATTTTAACTCTGGCAAACCACTAGGAAGATGGCATATTTCAATTGTGTTTAATTCTATTAAGGGAAGTGTTGTTTAAGTGGCAAACTTAGTTTAACTGGCTTGCTATAAGTAAGAATAGTTGTAATGTTGACTACACTCTGAAACATAAAAATGCCAGAGTGCAACTTTAGAGTGATGCCACTGGGGAGCCATTTTTAATTCCCAAATGAACCTTCCACATGAAAGTTTCACAAAGATCCTTTCTTTATTTCGATGAGTAACAGGCTCCATAAATAGATGATAACTGAGTTTCGAAATACCAATGTGTTCCTGCTGTTTAAAGGACTCTTGCTGTGTACAGTAACACAGACTATATTCCGATTTTCTTGATTTGTCAGTACTCTGCTAGGTTGCCTACCATACATTAAAGAGTTTTGTTTCTAAACCTTTTCAAAGCCCAAAGAACCAGCTTTAAATGCAAATACTGTAATCCTTTCCAGAATCAAATGGTACTTTATCAAGCAATGATTCTAAAAGGAACAACACAACCCGGTAAAGAACCATAAAATGCAGTTAAAGAACCGGTATTTTTAAAGAGCGTAGAACAATACGCGCACAGGTTGAGTTACCTTAAAAAATGTAGGCAACTGTAGGCCCTCTAGTGGTGAGTGTGCATCACTGCAGCCCCCGTGTACCGATTCCCATCTTAATTTTGTTTAGAAAAATTCGTCCGGAGCGGAGCGGAACACAAAGAGATGTTTATGTTGTGCGCCCCAGCAGAGCCTGCACGGTCTGCACTCTGCACAGCACAATCATTTTTTTTAAACAATACAGACCTACTAACACTCGGACTCAAAGCGAATGTCCGATTATATTGCTTTATATTGCTTTCACATACTAGCAATCTTCGGTCTTAACGTCTGAAGACCTACAGAGTCCAACAATAACACGAACAACAATGATGATGATGATGCCAGATGTAATAACCCTCAAACTGTAGCATAGAAGAGACAGACATGGCGAAATAATATTAAACAATCAAAGCGGCAACAGGACCGTAGCTCTTGAGTGAATTGCTAAAAGCTGATCGTCTCCCAAATAGACATACATTAAAACTTTTGTTAAAACTTAGCAAATATTGTCCTTTGTTGCTCCCCACCGTTTGTGAGATTCGCTCTGGGCTCGCTAAAACAGTTGTGCGTTTTTTTTGGATCGGTATAGTTTGCATTACACGAGCAAACGGTAAATAGGAGTTGTGGGCAAAGAATCCTGTTTAAAGATAATCATTATGTTTGTAGTTTCACTGAGTGTAGTCATTATGCTAAGTTTTCAATTTATTTTGTTAATTTAAATGCCATCCATGTGTTACGGTAATGTTTTGTTGTGTGTCACCATCATCAAAAGGCACACGTTTAGCTGTTTTAGCAACAGTTTGTGTTTACGTCTTAATTTTCTTTAGGGAAACGTTAAAAGCAATAAACAAAGACTACTTATACAGTCCATCCATTTTCTAACCCGCTGAATCCAAATACAGGGTCACGGGGGTCTGCCGGAGCCAATCCCAGCCAACACAGGGCAGGTACCAATCCTGGGCAGGGTGCCAACCCACCGCAGGACACACACACGGCCAATTGGCATTGTGGGAGGAAACCGGAGCGCCCGGAGGAAACCCACGCAGACACGGGGAGAACATGCAAACTCCACGCAGGGAGGACCCGGGAAGCGATTATGCGAGGCAGCAGCGCTACCACTGCGCCACCGTGCCGCCCTTACTTATACAGTCCGATTCCTAATTATTTTCTGAAATGGCAGCCCTCAAAAATGGTAAATGGCCTGTATTTGATATAGCGCCTAACTAGAGTTCAAGAACCCCCCTAGGCGCTTTACAACACAACAGTCATTCACCCATACATTCATACACTGGTGATGATAAGCTACTATGTAGCCACAGCTGCCCTGGGGCACACTGACAGAAGTGAGGCTGCCGAACACTGGCGCCACCAATCCTTATGACCACCACCAGCAGGCAAGGTAGGTTAAGTGTCTTGCCCAAGGACACAACAGCTGCATTCTCATGCCAGGAGCGAACCTGCGACCCTCCGATTGCTGGACCACCCGCTCTACCGACTGAGCTACTGCTGCCCTTAAGGGCGTATTTTTCTGAGACATAGATAAACATATAACTGAACATTCTCAAATTGTGAATCTAAAGTCCTAAATGCTTCGCTGTGCCCAGTCCTGTCTCCTGGTCTCAGTTGTACAGGCCTGGCAGTGATGATTCCTCTCACAGCAATGTGGGTGGCAGGCACCATTTACAACTTCGCCTAGGGCAGCAAACACCCTAAAAACGCTCTGATCGTTACTTAATGTTTATTCAACACTCACTGTATGGAGTTTATATGTTTTCCTTTCACAGACACTTGTATATGAGGTTAAAGAAGTATACTCTGTGATATCCTGTTCCAGGTTTGTTCACCATGGCTTCTGTGAATGGCTACTGGATTTGTCGAATTTGAGAAAGTGCGTATTTTTACTGTTTTAAAATATTTTTTTTTTGTTAAAATGGCTGAGTTCACAGTGTTGGACACAAAACAAAATGAAGAATGAACAGTCACGTTTTTAAATAAACACAAACAACAAAATGTATCTGAATGAAATTGTAGCTATTCGTCCTTCAGATAAAGCACATTCAAATTGTCATTCGTATGCACCGCCCTTATTCTCAATCAGCTTTTCCCACCGTAGTGTCCCGGGATGCCATCTTTTGGCAGCGTAATGACCATGCCAATAATCAGTTCATCCACCCATGTGGCTTACATCTCCAGGACGCTGAAAAAAAACTGATAAAAGTGCCTTAAACACACCCAAACACTGGAAATAACGTACAAATTCAACAAAGACGCAGTACAAATTGGTTAAGAACCGCCCGGTCTCTGTTACGTCACTTTACACCTGGTGAACCGCAGGGCAGCGATGAGGCAGTAAATCTGACCGCGGTGCCACGGCCCGTCGATTTTAACAGAATGATTCTGCACTTTTTTCCCCACAAGTATTTAACCACAGATAATGTCAGACGGTGAGGCGCAGCAGCCAAGGTGTTGGACTTTAAACCGCAAGATTTCCGCTTGCCCCCACTGTCGCCGATTAAATTTTGACTAAGCTGTAATTCTTACATATTGGTTTTTAAATAACGACCTGCGTGCCACACGTACTAAAGTTTTTCTTCTTAAGTAGGATTGTTGAGTACAACGCTCTCCCGCTAACACATATTGTGTAAAGTCGCACTATCTGAGTCGAGTTTAAAACGCCTCCGATCAGCAGGCACCCATTTCTGAACCCGCCCGTCTATTACGAGGTCGCAAGAAATGGAGCCTGCTGGGTCAGCACTGAACAGCAACAATCAGCAGGACATCAGTCCACCTCAAGGCACATTACGGGTGCACATTCAGTACACGTTTTCATTAAAAATGTTAGTCCTCCAAATGTAAGAGTAAATCCGATTAAACTTCACACTCTCGCTGCCCAAACTTTTAATCTCCACGCATAAAGTTTAGTCAGTAATCGGACTCAGTTTGATGGTATACTTCATCGCATCTTTTTCTTTCATCTTTATGTGCAGACTGTATCTTCAGCTTTCAAATTCAAGGAAATGTGGAGCAGAGTAACATCAAACCATGCTTAATTTTTTAAAGTTCAACGTAAGCTACGCCTTCTGTGAAACGATTCACACTCGATGTGCCACTTCTTAATCTCTGATCAGCGAGGACTTATTAATAAGGTCTGGCAACACTTTTCATAGCACCGAGCAGTCAATGTGTCCCCCCCAACAGCAATGCCGTTAATCAACAATAAATGAACAAATCCTTAGTCTCACCTAATGAAAGAAAACTTCGGGCGCTACACAGAAACACGAATGATGCGATGTGAAAACGGGCGCCCCTCGAGTTCTCCATGCTTGAAGAGAAATGCGCTGTGTCCCGCAGAAGCTGCTCCTTCAGCTCCACACACTTCACTTATTTACTCCATGCGACTGTCATATACCAGATGACGACTGCAAAACGTCCTGCGTAAGGAAAGCTGGTGCCCTTCAGTCTGTCGACTACTTCTCGTTGCTTTTTGTTTGTGTGTATGTGTGTGTTTTTCTTGCAAGAAAGCGGAGTAGGCGATGACGTCACACTATGTTATAGGACCAATCAGGTTGCGGCATTCCGAGACTTCGGATTCTTTTGCAGTATTCTTTTTTTCCCCCCAACAGACCCCGTATTATCCTTTACGCCTGCGCTAGCGCGTCAATCACACGAAACTATAGCCTACAGAATAAAATCACTTCCCCGTAGATGGGCACATTTTATAACAACTAAAACAAAAAACTGAAGTTCTAAATCTGAAGGCGTTTTGTTACCTGATTTTCGAAAACATTCTGCTAATCTTGGATAGTTAATTTACTTCACCCGAGGGGGTACGAAGGTTTTAACGCAACCAATAAAGACAGCGCTTTAAAAGGTTTGAATCGTTGTAGATGTAATTTCACCGGGCAGACTACGAGATGGGTAGGTAGGCATACCAAACTCAAAGCCAAACCTTTCCTGGAGACGGAGACTGTAATACTGCAACTAACGGGCAAACATGGCAACTTCCAAACTCTCCGGCCATTGCTCTTTAGACCCGCACAGTGGCGCGTGCCAGAGAGAAGTGTAGGAGACTGCTCTGTTCTTACGGTGGTCTGTCGCCCATCCATGGTCAGTGGGACGGGATGTCAAAGATTTGTGAATACTACCGTCACTTGTTAGTTTTCATTGCATTCCTAAAAATAGACATTTTTCTAGTTCCACTTCCAAACTGACAAATTTTTCACCCGAATCCTATTATAACCATTCTGGGTCTAGAAAGTTACTGTTTGATGCTTTATGTTTACTTGATCAGATTTCCGTATTAGTTTTCGTGCAACTGCCTAAACTGGACGGATTCTTTAAACGTTTTCATTTTTTGGTGTAGCTTCGTACCCCTATTACTAAAGTGAAAAATGACAACTCTTTACACTTATTCTTTATTAATGTATTCACTGATTATTGCTGTCAGCCTTTCCAGTTTCTTTTATTCCTATTATTTACTCTTTGCATGCAAGTCACATTTCACTGTTTGTCTTTATTCACATCTTCCAGTACTCTTTGTTTATACACTCAAACACATCGGCCCACTGGAGTTTCATTTTCTCCTCTCGTGAATGAAAAATCAAAAAATAGATATCCTTAATATCTTTTTGGTGTCTCCTAGACAGCAATAAGATCAGAATGATGAAATTAAATGAAGACATTTGCTTTTGTCTCATTCTTCTCAGATTTTTCCTCTGAGAGATAATATCCTGTTATTCTAACAAGGGTCTCCCCTTGAGTTTCTGCAGAGATGTCAGCAAAGTCACACAGTGGGCTCAGATTTTCCAAGTAGTGTCTTGACGTTTTTCTTGCAGTTTGAAAGCATTTGCATTGTGTGTTCAGTAGTACAGTGGTGTGAAAAACTATTTGCCCCCTTCCTGATTTGTTATTCTTTTGCATGTTTGTCACACAAAATGTTTCTGATCATCAAACACATTTAACCATTAGTCAAATATAACACAAGTAAACACAAAATGCAGTTTTTAAATGATGGTTTTTATTATTTAGGGAGAAAAAAAATCCAAACCTACATGACCCTGTGTGAAAAAGTAATTGCCCCCTGAACCTAATAACTGGTTGGGCCACCCTTAGCAGCAATAACTGCAATCAAGCGTTTGCGATAACTTGCAATGAGTCTTTTACAGCGCTCTGGAGGAATTTTGGCCCACTCATCTTTGCAGAATTGTTGTAATTCAGCTTTATTTGAGGGTTTTCTAGCATGAACCGCCTTTTTAAGGTCATGCCATAGCATCTCAATTGGATTCAGGTCAGGACTTTGACTGGGCCACTCCAAAGTCTTCATTTTGTTTTTCTTCAGCCATTCAGAGGTGGATTTGCTGGTGTGTTTTGGGTCATTGTCCTGTTGCAGCACCCAAGATCGCTTCAACTTGAGTTGATGAACAGATGGCCGGACATTCTCCTTCAGGATTTTTGGTAGACAGTAGAATTCATGGTTCCATCTATCACAGCAAGCCTTCCAGGTCCTGAAGCAGCAAAACAACCCCAGACCATCACACTACCACCACCATATTTTACTGTTGGTATGATGTTCTTTTTCTGAAATGCTGTCCAAAAAGTTCAACTTTTGTCTCATCAGTCCACAAGGTATTTTCCCAAAAGTTTTGGCAATCATTGAGATGTTTCTTAGCAAAATTGAGACGAGCCCTAATGTTCTTTTTGCTTAACAGTGGTTTGCGTCTTGGAAATCTGCCATGCAGGCCGTTTTTGCCCAGTCTCTTTCTTATGGTGGAGTCGTGAACACTGACCTTAATTGAGGCAAGTGAGGCCTGCAGTTCTTTAGACGTTGTCCTGGGGTCTTTTGTGACCTCTCGGATGAGTCGTCTCTGCGCTCTTGGGGTAATTTTGGTCGGCCGGCCACTCCTGGGAAGGTTCACCACTGTTCCATGTTTTTGCCATTTGTGGATAATGGCTCTCACTGTGGTTCGCTGGAGTCCCAAAGCTTTAGAAATGGCTTTATAACCTTTACCAGACTGGTAGATCTCAATTACTTCTGTTCTCATTTGTTCCTGAATTTCTTTGGATCTTGGCATGATGTCTAGCTTTTGAGGTGCTTTTGGTCTACTTCTCTGTGTCAGGCAGCTCCTATTGAAGTGATTTCTTGATTGAAACAGGTGTGGCAGTAATCAGGCCTGGGGGTGGCTACGGAAATTGAACTCAGGTGTGATACACCACAGTTAGGTTATTTTTAACAAGGGGCAATTACTTTTCACACAGAGCCATGTAGGTTTGGATTTTTTCTCCCTAAATAATAAAAACCATCATTTAAAAACTGCATTTTGTGTTTACTTGTGTTATATTTGACTAATGGTTAAATGTGTTTGATGATCAGAAACATTTTGTGTGACAAACATGCAAAAGAATAAGAAATCAGGAAGGGGGCAAATAGTTTTTCACACCACTGTATATGATGAAACACATGGGCAGTTGTTTGTAGTAATAAAACCCTTTACTCTGAGTACAAAACTGTAAACCTTGATTCTGACTAATATTATAGCTTATATTACTGTGCTCCATTTAGATCATTTTCATTCTAGAAGAGCGGGAACACAGAGTGGTATAGTGGTTATGACTTTGGACTTCGAACTCTGAGGATTTAGGTTCAAATCCCACCGCTGACACCACTGTGAAAGTCACTTCAGCTGCCTGTGCTCCCATTGGAAAAAGAAATGTAACTGATCATAGCTCAAATGCTGAAGTCACCTTAGATATCGTCATCAATCCAATAATAAACAAAAACGATGAAGTCTGGAAAGAGATTACAACAGGACTAGAAAAAGACCTCACAAAACCTAACATGCTTTTTAAGCCAGTTTCTCAATTTTACCTCAGTTGTATCTCATATCTCCTTTTTATATGAAGCTGTTTCTCCTAAAGAATTTCAGTGATAAAGTTGATTCTAAAATGAAACATAAATGAGAATCTCTTTAAAGTCAACTGGACCATCAAAGATCAACCATTGAGCAGTCAAATTTTCCTATGGGTCCTGAGGAGATGGCCTATGTAACTTCTGATCTTTTTCATATAATAAGTGTCACATTGACCCCAAATTGATAGGTCAGTTACTTCTTAATTATCTTTTTCTCAGTAATGTAAATCTAAGCCTTTACATGGAAATAAATGATCAAATCTGTTTATTGAATGTCATTAAAGTGTTGTTGCACTCTTAAAAATAAAGGTGCCAGAGTGGTTCTCTTCAGAATGACGTCACAGTTAAACCATTTTGGTTTAATAAATGACCCATCCACATGAAGGTTCCAGAAAGAACCTTTTAGATGTGCAACCGGCTCCATAAATCGCAATGATCAGATGATAACGGATTGATGAAATACCAGTTGGTTCATCATTTTTAAAGGGAAATAACAGTCTAAGTTATTGATCTGTTAGTATCCTGTGTAAGATATGGCTGGCCATGTACCCCAGGCCGCCAGATGGAGCCCTCCTTGCAGCGTAGAGGTGCCCCAAATGCCAGCAGGGAATTATGGACAGTGGTCTTTTAATGCACAGCCCTGCTGGATACCATGGGGGCCGCCAGGAGTCGCTGAAGGGAGGCCCAGGGACTATTTTCCCTACACCCTGGAAGTACGTCCCACTCACATGAACAGAAGAAATGACGTGCCTTCGGGATGAAGAAAAGGAAGTTTTTACCTGACCCGGAAGTGATAGAAAGTCACATGGACTGAGGGACAAACACTTCCGGGTCAAGGACTATAAAGGACTCCGGGAAATCCCAGACGGACGAGCTGAGTTGGGAGGCAGGGTGGCTAAGCGTCTGGGTGTCGAGGATTTGTTTATTTGATTATTGTGTATTTGGTTATTGAGTATTTGGAGTGGAGGGTACTTTGTGCACATTATTATTATAATAAATAATAATTGGACTTTTTATCTGGTGTCTGACGAGTGGTCTGAGGGTACAAGGGTGCGAGAAAGCCCTAATCTGTCAGACCTGTTAGGTTGCCTACAATACATTAAAGATTTTTGTTTTGTCCTCATATTAGGAACCCTTTTAAAGCCCAAAGACCCAAATCCATATGCAGAGACCTCTTCCATAAAACGGCTCTTTGTCAAGCAGTGGATGTTTGAGGAGCCACACAACACAGTAGAGTGCAATTTAGAAACTTTTATTTTCAAGTGTACCTTAACAATTCCACGCTCTACTACTTTCTAAAACTTTCTAAACATAACTTCATTCTTTACTATAGCATGTCTGTATATTTATTTTTTAAACTGTTAAACATACTTTATTATATTTGCATTCTCACAGATCATATAGTGTAACGTTCTCAAGCCCACTTAAATTTAAAATTTAGGGATACAGGGGGCTATCCTGGCATCGTTGAGCACAACAAAGATTGGGAGTCAACTGCAAAATTAATTTCTTTAAAGGTATGGATATTTTATTTTCCCTTCATTTAGAGGCTCACACTTTTTAGCTTGACAATATCAATTTCAGTTCCTCTTTAGTCATCATCATTGGTTTCACTATTTTCTTTTTCCTCTCTTTCTTTTCCCGTCAGTTTTTTAATTTCCTCTTTTCTCTTTTGCTCTTCCTGTGATGCTATTAATATATTTTCCTTGTCATAGTTTCCTTTGATCATCTTTCCATGCTATATATTTTCAGTTTTCCCTTTTTATTCGCTTTATGCAGATTACCAGATACCAAGTCTTTATTTTCATCTTCCAACATTCTTAAAAATAAAGGTGCTAGAGTGGTTTTTCAGAGCAATGCCATAGGGGAACCATTATTGGTTCCCAAAAGACCCATCCACGTGAAGGTTCCAGAAAGACGCCTTCTTTATTTAGATCTGTAGATCCATTCAGTGGATAACCACAAAGAGATGGTAACAGCTTTGTGACTTCCCAGTGAGTTCCTGATTTCACATACAGTAAACGCAGGCTACGTCCAGGTTTTTTTTAATCTAGGTAGCCTACCATTCATTAAAGATTTCATATATTAGGACATTTTCCAAAGCACAAAGAACCACTTCCAGATGAAAGAACCCTCCTGTAAGTCACACACAGGATGGGTGGACATTCCAACCAGGAGAGGGGATGGTCTCTTACCCTAAAGGGAAGCTCCTAAAGGACAGACAAGCATCCCGGCCAAGACAGAGAAAGGTGCATGACCTGAAAGGGACTTCTCGGGTAGATGGATGGACATCCTGAACAGGAAAGAAGATTCCTTACCTTGGTAGGAATCCCCAGGCAAATGCAGAGGCGTCCTGACCAGACATATTTGTATGGAAGGGAAGATCTGGCTCTAAGGGATGTTCGTTCTCCCAGGATGCTAGATGGCAGTAACCCTGGATATTGACACACATTAGGGAGCTGGCAGGGAATACTGGGAATTGTAGTCCAGTACTGCAGCTCTGCTGAAGTCTGTGGTCAGCTGCAAGAGGGCACTGCAGGGAGATATTCTCCCTGCAATGTGTGATTTCTGTGTGACCTGGAAGTGCTTCCAGTAGACAGCAGCCCTGGCACCAGGGGTTACTCCCAGTTCCTCAATAAAAGGGACCTCACTCCATTGTCCAGGCAAGTCAGAGCTGGTAGGAAGGAAGGCAACACTCGACTAGAGGAGAGCAGTGTGGTGTAGAAAAGAGAGGTGAATTGGAGGAGATATAACTGTGTTTTTGTGCTTCATACTGAGGTATTGGAGAATAAAACACCCGTTATTTGAGTATTTTTGTTTGGGGATATGGGTTCACTGACACCCCTAACCTTCACATCTCCCCAGAATGAGATGCTTCTTTGTCAAGCATTGGTTCTATGCGAAACCACATAACCCAGCAAAGAACCATAAAGTGTCGTTAAAGAACCATAAGTAACCATTATTTTTAAGGGTGTAAAATGCAATTGTAGTAACAATAAAAATAAACTAACATTAAAATATTCAAATAATAATTGTCACAACCTACACAAAACAACAGAAAATAAATTTAAAAAAGAAGAATGAAGGCAAAATTAGGACATTTTCTTCTTCTCTATCACGTCTGTACTTTTACCAGAAAAGGCATCATGTCCTGTTACTGCCAGAAGGGATCCTACTCTGTCGGGCCCTTAACTTGAACATTGGTCCAGGTGGCACTGCAATGGCTGACCCTGTACTCTGATCTTCAAAGATCATGCAAAAAGACAATAAAGTATATCAAATCAAATTAAAGCTGTACCATACCTCTGAAAAACTATCAAGATGGAAAATGTCTACTTTGCTCTACAGCAGGTTTGGTCTGTCTTACTGAGACAGGTTCTGGCACTGAGACCTTGAAAAGGATTAAGCAGGTTTGATAACAACTGAATAAATAGCAATATAGCAATATATTGAAATGAACAATATTTTTGCTGAGACATTTACATCTCCTACGCATATCCTGAAGTCCTGGCATGGAGATGCTTAAAATGAAGGCAGGTTGCCATAAATCGTTACCTTAAGGAACAGGAGTTGCTACATTTCCACTGTCTAGTCAATCATTGGGTCAATCGTGGGTTTTTGAGTGTGAATCTGCTTATTGCTTACCTGTTTGTTAGACCCTTTCCTTATTTCTATAGCTTGTGATTGACTAGGTGAATCAGACCTTCTCTGAAGTTCCATGTGCTGTCCTACATCTCAATACGCAGATGCATGTTCTCGAAACATGTTTTTTTCAAAAAACTTAATTTTGCTGCAAATGTATGCAGTGTTCCACGCACTTGCCTGGATGGGCCGCCTCAAGTTGTTACCCGAGTGATGCCATACAGTGGGCGACGCCTCAGCACCACGCCAGTTCTGATCCCAAACAGGCCAGACTTCATTGGTCATCCGATGGATTTGAATCTTCCGGGGATGGGGCACCCGAGGGCTTTCGTTTATCTCCTTTGTAATGTGAGCAGCCTTCCTATGGGCGGCTGCAGCAGAGCTGCTCCAATGGAATCTTTCAAACTGTGCTCCTGTGTTCTTAATAAACTCATTTTAAAGTCACCGTCTCGGTCCACTGGACTGATACCCTTCATAATGGTAAACACTTCAATCAGGTCACATCTTAATCTTCTTTTACTTAAACAGAAAAGGCTCATCTCTTTTAATCTTTCCTCATAACTCATCCCTTATAGCCCTAGAATCAGCCTAGTTGCTCCTCTCTGGACGTTTTCTAGTTTTGTAGCTTGGAGACCAAAACTGCATACATTACTCCAGATGAGGCCTCACCAGTGTGTTATAAAGCTTGAGGAGAAACTCCTTGGACTTGTACTCCACACATCAGGGCGCTATATAACCCTAATTTACCCTCAACAAGTTTCCAACTGTGTCCCCGTGTTCTTGATGAACTCATTTTAAAGTAACAGTCTCGATCCACTGGTCTAATTACCTTCATAATTTTTGTCCTTTTGCTTTAACAGAAAGGACAAAGCCCTTCTAATGTTTCTCCATAACTCATCCACTGTAGCCCTGGAATCAGTCTAGTTGCTCTTCTCTGGACTTTTTCCAGTGCTGCTATGTCCTTTTTTGTAGCCCGGACACCAAAACTGCACACAGTACTCCAGATGAGGCCTCACCAGTTAGGACCTTTCATGTGCTTTGGGATAGGAGTGGTGCTGTAAAGAACCCAAAAGAAAATGACATTTTCATGGCCTTCTGAGCTACCATACCATTTACTTTTACCTCTTTTTATCTGATGTTTTTTTCCTTTCAAGCCTGTTTATCTGACTAGCTAAACTCATTTCTGGCTACTTACCAGGCAATGATGTCTTCAGTGAGAAGAGAAGTAACCAGCCCAATAAACACACATCTGCATCTGTATCTCTGCATCTGAAGATAACAGTGCTATGGCTGCTGCCTTTAATGATATGAAAAATGAAGCACACCTTCATAGTGATGTTAATGTGGTCAGGGAGAAGTAAAAGAAAACCACAAAAGAGATTGTCGTTCTGACAGCATCACTGAGTTTACATGGCAAGCAAATTAAAATGCCAGAGATTAAAATTATTTGACGTACAGTACAGTAAAGGAATAAAGAGAAAAATAAGTACAAAGTAAGGCTCAGAGAGATCGCGGAAAGGTGGAAGATGACTGGGTTTTCTAAAGAAAGTTGTTAGCTGCTACATTCCCTAGTCTTTGAGAGATGTCATAGAGCGTAGCAACCATGACTCCAATTTGCTGAGACCACTAATTTTAAATTTTCTCTGCTATACAGACTATCAGATCATCTTGCAAGAGGATGTAAGATTTTTTTTTGATGGTCAGCTTTTTAATTTTTTTTGTTTGCTGATTACTTCCCATCTACTGCAGATGCTTGTAAAACGACATCTCTAGCAACTACAAACGGCTCCAGAGGTGGGGCTGTAGCCCTTTCTTTGTATAATGTTTTCCAAACTGTTTTTATTGATCCAAACTCAGTTCACTAAGCTGCTAATAGTTTTTAAGTTTTGGGTACATTTGCTGTTGTCCTCTTGCCATTACTCTTCATAGCTACTCTGTAACTTCCTGTGAGTATTCTGCTCACTGAGTTACAAGAGACCCAGAGAGTCACTTTGTGGCAGTTTCTGCTTCTGTATCTAGATGTAAATGTGAATTTCTTATTTTCTTACAATCTTTCCTTCGACTTATGATTCTTGACTCAGGTTCTAGTTCTGAGAGCTGATTTGTTATTCATTATTTGAGCTTAATGGAAAGACAATCACCTTAGGTTCCATACTGACTGCATGAGGTGGAAGCAGCCTTGCATGGATTTGGAATCAGGAGATGTCAAAAATGTCAGGTCAGGGGTCAGAACCAGGGAGGCGAAAAGTTGAGCAAACAGTGCCCAGGACATGTATCAAGAACCATAGTGAAGAACCAAAGAGAGAAAGTTTAATAATCAAAAATAAAAAGGAACAAGTAACCAGAGCCAAATTGTAATCAAAAAGCAGAGACAAAATATTCATAATCAGGAATAGTATAACAAGAAGGGAACATGAAGGTCTTTTGGAAGATTCCAATATCTTGGAGAGCCAGGAAGTGCACAATTTGATCGTTATGCCTTTGACCCGGCCATGTCATGTGATAAATACTTCTGGATGACTTTACCTTGCAGCGACATATCCACCGTTGACAATAACTTGCAAAGTATTTCACATATAAGAAAAGCAACATGGTGTCTTTGGGGAACAGAATTTATTTTCAACATCATTAAAAATGCTTCAAGTAAAAAAACAAATATGACATCAAGATTTTGTTACCTTTTAAGCATTTAAAACAAACTTTCAATAATCTTTAGAGGCCAAGGAGAAATTATTAAAATGATGATATGTTCTGCCTGTGTCTCAGCCCATTTTTGCCTATAGATAGATAGATAGATAGATAGATAGATATGAAAGGCACTATATGATAGATAGATAGATAGATAGATAGATACATGATGGCGCCTAAATATTTTTTCTGAAAAGTAATAATGATAAAAGGCAGTGTCATGTAATGGTTAAAGGTTTGGAAGTCAAATCCGGAGGTTGTGGAGTTAAGCCACGCTGTGATAACGAGTTACTTTACCTGCCTGTGATCCAATTGGAAAAAATGAAAGCAATGTAATCAATTGAATCTTTCAAATGTTGTAAATCGCCTTGGGTAAAAGCGTCAGCGAAATGTTAAGTATTACTCTATGTTAATATTGTTTGTGGAAATTGGCCACTAGAGGGCACTAATGCATTTCGGTATTTCCAGCCTCATGTTTGTGATGCCAGTCTTTATTTCACAGTTGGACTCACTTGGAAATCAACACTGAGTTCCTGCCCAGAACTGAGTTTTAATTAAAATGACTTTTAATCTAACTGTCATTTTGTTTTATTTTGATTATAGACTGGCAAAGACTTTGGAGTTTTATTCACATGAATAACCAGTTTTATTTCTGTGATTTCCTATGTTAAACATTTTCTATTTCCTTTGTTTTTAGCTTCAACAGTCAGCCCACAGCCTTATCCAAGGAGACTAAATAAAGAATGAAGACCCTAATACCTTCACTTTGGAGTCAATCCATGTCACCAAGACTTGAATATTTCATTTCCCACTGGATGTACTTAACAACATTTTCCTTTTATTCTCCACCAGGGGGAAATTTGGGTTTTTACAGAAGCTCTTTAAAAATGCATAAATAGATAGATAGATAGATAGATAGATAGATAGATAGATAGATAGATAGATAGATAGATAGATAGATATGAATGGCACTATTTAATAGATAGATAGATAGATAGATAGATAGATAGATAGATAGATAGATAGATAGATAGATAGATAGATATGAATGGCACTATTTAATAGATAGATAGATAGATAGATAGATAGATAGATAGATAGATAGATAGATAGATAGATAGATAGATAGATGCTGGTATAAGTATAAAGCAAGAAAATTCAAAAGAAAGAAAATTTCTGACTTGGCTGTTACAATCCCAATGAGGCATTATGCAGACATATTGCTGTTGGTATGAAGGACCCCCAGTTGCATTTCTTGACACAGTTCTGCAGAATAATTTGTTGTCTGAAAGTCCCCAGTGTTAGTGTGTTAGAGAGGAGATGTGTAGTGTTGTTCATAATGGCATATTCCTCTTCTTTCTGAGAAATCAGATCCGTCTTCTTCTTCTTTCGGCTGCTCCTGTTAGGGGTTCCCGCAGTGGACCATCTTTATCTGTATTCTCCTGTCCTCGTCATCTTGCTCTGTCACACCCATCACCTGCATCTCCCCTCTCACCACTTCCATAAACCTTCTCTTAGGCCGTCTTCTTTTTCTCTTGTGTCGCAGCTCTATTCTTAGCATCCTTCTCCCAATATACCCAGCATCTCTACTCTGCACATGTCCAAACCAGCACAATCTTGCCTCTCTGACTTTGTCTCCAAACCGTCCAACTTGAGCTGATGTACTCATTTCTAATCCCATCCATCCTCCTCACACCCAATGCAGATCTTAGCATCTTTAACTCTACTACCTCCAGTTCTGTCTCCTGTTTTCTGGTCAGTGCCACCGTCTCCAACCCGTATAACATAGTTGGTCTCACTACCGTCCTATAGACCTTCCCTTTCACTCTTGCTGACACCCGTCTGTCACAAATCACTCCTGACACTCTTCGCCATCCACTCCACCCTGCCTGCACACTCTTCACCTCTCTTCCACAATCCCTGTTACTCTGTACTGTTGATCCCAAGTATTTAAACTCTTCCACCTTCACCACCTCTACTCCTTGCATCCTCCCCATTCCACTGAATTCCCTCTTATTTACACACATGTATTCTGTCTTGTTCCTACTGAGTTTCATTCCTCTCCTCTCTAGAGCATATCTCAACCTCACCAGGGTGTCCTCAACCCGCTCACTACTATATTTGCTCCAACAATGATGGATGGATTAAAAGGCAGAAGTCTACGTGACCATCATCATCAAGTCTTTCCGTGAGAACCCTAAATCCAAAGAGGACTGTTTCATTTATGTTAGGTAGAATGCCCAGAGGGGACTGGGCAATCTAATGGTCTGGAATCGCTACAGATTTTATTTTTTTCTCCAGCCGTCTGGAATTTTTTTTTTGTTTTTTTTGTCCACTCTGGCCATTGGACCTTACTCTTATTCTATGTTAATTACTGTTGACTTATTTTAGTATTTTATTGTGTCTTTTATTTTTCTATTCTTTATTATGTAAAGCACTTTGAGCTACTGTTTGTATGAAACTGTGCTATATAAATAAATGTTGTTGTTGTTGTTGTATTGCTACAGATCACAATGTCATCATGGGTACTCCTGTCTAATCTCGTCTGTCAGCCTGTCCATCACCATTGCAAATAAGAAAGGGCTCAGAGCCGATCCCTGATGTAATCCCTCTCCAACTCGAATGCGTCCGTCACTCCTACCTCAGATCTCACCACTGTCACTCTTCCCTCATACATATCCTATACAACTCTTACGTACTTCTCTGCCACTCCTGACTTCCTCATACAATACCACAGCTCCTCACAAGGCACCCTGTCATATGCTTTCTCCAGGTCCACAAAGACACAATGCAACTCTTTCTGGCCTTCTCTAAACTTCTCCATCAACATCCTCATAGGAAACATCACATCTGTGGTGCTCTTTCTTAGTATGAAACCATCCTGCTGCTCACTAATCATCACCTCACTTCTTAACCTAGCTTCCACTACTCTTTCCCATAACTTCATGCTGTGGCTCATCAATTTTATTCCCCTGTAGTTACTGCAGTCCTGCACATCCCCCTTATTCTTAAATATTGGCACCAGTACACTTCTTCTCCACTCCTCAGGCATCCTCTCACTTTCCAAGATTCTATTAAACAATCTGGTTAAAAATTCCACTGTTGTCTCTCCTAAACACCTCCATGCTTCCACAGGTATGTCATCTGGATAAACGCCCTTTCCATTCTTCATTCTCTTCATAGCTTTCCTTACTTCGTCCTTGCTAATATGCTGCACTTCCTGATTCACTATCTCCACATCACACAACTTTCTCTCTCATTGTCTTCATTCATCAGCCTCTCAAAGTACTCTTTCCATCTGCTCAACCCACTCTCCTCGCTTCAGAGTATGTTTCCATCTTTATCCTTTATCACCCTAACCTGCTGCACATCTTTCATCTTTGAATATGCTGAGGTCTACTTTGATTACTTATATTTCAACCCGGCACTTCAGCTATGAACACTTCGATGACAGTAAATTCTTTTCTCTTTCAATGTGCTGAGTTTGAGAGCACCAGCAAAAGTTCCAGTCATTACATGTCTAGTGCCAAGTCTAGTAAACTGCAAGCATTAAGTCTTCACCAATGTGACTCTGTCACTTCAGTAAAACAAATCAGGCCTGCCAACTAACAATCCATCTGTGATAAATAACAGAACTGCACATTGAAAAAAATGGCTGTGGTTAATTTATGTGATTTTTACATGTTTGAGGCACTGAATTCAAAAATGAAAACCATTTTTTAACATCACATAACATTTTTTTGCTGTCAATTATAGTTTTTTTTTTTATTTTTTTTGCACTATAATGAAATATTCATCCATCCATTATCCAACCCGCTATATCCTAACACAGGGTGACGGGGGCCTGCTGGAGCCAATCCCAGCCAACACAGGGCAAAAGGCAGGAACAAACCCCGGGCAGGGCGCCAGCCCACTGCAGTATAATTAAATATCAGTATTTTATTTTAATGATAATTTCTTTCAATGTAATATATTCTAATATTAACATCTATGTTTCTAGAAGGGGCGGCATGGTGGCGCACTGGTAGCACTGCTGCCTCGCAGTTAGGAGACCAGGGTTCGCTTTCCGGGTCCTCCCTGCGTGGAGTTTGCATGTTCTCCCTGTGTCTGCGTGGGTTTCCTCCCACAGTCCAAAGACATGCAGGTTAGGTGGATTGGCGATCATAAATTGACCCATTTGTGTGTGTCCTGTGGGGGGTTGGCACCCTGCCCAGGATTGGTTCCTGCCTTGTGCCCTGGGATTGGCTCCAGGTGACCCAGTGTTTGGATTCAGCAGGTTGGAAAATGGGTGGATGTTTCTGGAAAAACAGCAATTTTATTCCATGATAAGGGCAGAATGCACCATTAATTCTCGTTATCCTCCTGTCAACAAAACAGAAGCCACATGATTGAATTCACTAACCTGCATCACCGAAGCAGACAGGTAGGCACCCCTGAGGGAGGCTAGAGAACAGGGCCATTCTGGCTCACCTGGGCCAAGCTGGTAGGACTTACAGGGTCAACAGCAGAAATTATGGTGGGGGTGTAGCATGGGGAGTGAGCGGGAGGTCAATTAGACGCTCAGCCTCCTCTATTGCCCCCCAAGACTCAGAAAATATTGTTGTGCAGATTCATACATGAAAACCTTACGACATTTACTTTCTCTGGATTGTCATGTTTAGTCATTTTCTTAGCGCTCTGCCAACAACCACAGAAGGGTCAATCTGGGGACCTTACTAAACCATCCAATTGGTAGTAGCGACAAGCGTTGGGCATAAAGGATGTGATCAATGTGAGCTTATGGTCTGCACTTATGGGAATTTCTTGTATGCAGGGAACAATTGCAAGCCCTGATCCCCATCATGATGGGGATTTAATGGCTTCCCCCTCCTCTTGTCACCATGTGGACACACAGTGGAGCATGTGTGCACCCTTGAACATCTAGGTACTTCACAGACCTGTTATTGTTCAATCTCATGTCTTACTGCTGTGTGATTGGCAGCAAAGATTAGACTGCAGGTGTCGTGAAATGGGTTCGACTCTAATAGTAGTGGATACCATGGGATCAGAACTTGCTGGTAGTGAGGATTTACTGCAGCTAGAACAGAACACAGTGACGAGTCACAGTAGCAGGGAAGCCATTAGAGACACGTGGACCTCTCCAATGTCACTGGTACATAGCAGGTATACCTCAGAGTCAATCCATCTGTTGATTACTTCATTTGGAAACGATCAGTGCAGTTTATTTTCGTGTTGTACTATTAACTCACATTGCCTCCTCTAAAGGTTCTGTAAAAGTCCTGATGTTTGTTGCATGTTTGTAGTAAAAAAAAAGAGGCACACCATAACAGATTTTAAGAAGAAAAACTTATTACGCCTACTTTGGACTAAAAACTTGCTAGCCAGGACAAACAGTGGGCCCAGCACTGGATTAACCATAAAGCAAAATAAGCACACGCTTAGGGCATCAAGGAAAGGGGGACACCAGAAAAATTTTCCATTTACAGTAAACCAAACGATGCATTAATGCAAAATAAACATTATTTTTCATCGTACTGCACATTTGGTTTCATTTAAATAAATAAAATCTTATTTTACGGTTTATTATTGTTTATATTTTGAGTTAGATATATATATGGGGGCACCAAAATCTTTTAAGTGCGTAGGGCCGCTAAAGGTCTTAATCCGGCCCTCACAATGTTTGCTCTCTATTCGTTGAGGAACTATAAGACAATGGAGAAAAGGTACGAAAAGGCATTCAGGTGGTGGGAACCCGAAAATCATAGTGACGATTGTTATTTCTCTTCCTGCAAAATTCAAGGACATAACAAAAAGAATCAGAAAGAAATTGTTTATCGTAATCTTCCAGAATGTCCGTTGTTTTCTTCAAAGATATGTTTAAAAATATTACATTGATTAAATTTACTTTCATGGATTAAAAGAATATTGCATACATGAATAAAGTGTGTAGCTTGTTACAATTAAATTACATTTCTTTTCAATTTACTACTTAAGTGTGACGTGATGGAAACATTCTAATTATATGTTTATTACTGTGTTCATGAACTTAAAGTAACAATAACTATATACAATAAAAAAAATTACGAGCTTAATTTTGCCGACTTGTATTTTCTGTCGGATATTATGAGAAGTCACGCAAAACTGAAACGATTGCAATATGGAAGTTTTCCAGGCAGCTCAGGCCCCTTCTTCAGGCAGGTTGTAGCCGGATGTTAAAATTCATGTTTGCCTGATTGCTCGCTAAAGCGTCTTCTGAGGAATAGAGTCCTGCTGCAGTCAGGACAGTTTTAAGCCTCGGACAGATTCAGCGACGTGAGACATTCTGAGGCCCCTATTCAGCTGCACCTCTTTTGACTCCACCCACTTTCCACGCCCCTATCCTCGTGCTAGCGGTACATTTTTGTGTTAAATGTACTATTATAGTAATGGTGGCAAACTGAAGGTGTGTGCAAAAAAATATTTATTATAAATAAACAAACTTCGCCAGGACGTGCCAATGTAATAAACGTCCCTTCGTACTTTACTTCCTCCGAGGTCGCGAGCCATCCGCGATGGGTACGCAAAGCCGCCGGGCTAACAGAGAAGGTCTTAGCTGGGCGACTCAAACGACTACATTATACCTCTTCGGGCTTCTGAGGGCGAGTGCGTCATTCATCTGGAGCATAAACTCCGCCACAATTAATACATCGTTAATATAAATATTAAAATTTTGTACACCAGTAATAATACGTACTAATGATATAACACAGAGAAGAGGACCACAAAGACGGTACTCTAAAACGTTCCTAAACGTGCGGCGTGTAGGATTACATATTTTGACTGTCTACACAAATGATATGATTTATTCGATTCAGAGTCTATATGGATGTGTAGTGTTAATCGTAGCTGATTGCAGCACATAATTTATTCTTTTTCGTCTTCTTCTTTAGCATTTCCCATTTTTATATGGGGTCAGCCTTCTGATTACCAGTGTAGATCCTTAGCCACAGAACCGCTACTCCGTTTAGTCCAACAACAACAACATTTATTTATACAGTACATCTTCATACAAACAATGTGGCTCAAAGTGCTTTACATTTTGAACAAAGAGAAAAAATGACAAAGTAGGAATTAAAATAAGAGAACACTAATTAACATAGAATAAAAGTAAGGTCCGATGGCCAGGAAGGACAGAAAAAAAAAACTGCAGACGGCTGGAGAAAAAATAAAATCTGCAGGGGTTCCAGGCCATGAGACCACCCAGCCCCCTCTAGGCATTCTACCTAACATCAATGACCTCAATCAGTCCTCATGGTATTCAGGGTTCTCATGGAAGGACTTGATGATGACCAGAATATAACTAACTTATTAAAAAGTGCAGTCTCGTGAATGAGACATGGCAAACGCAGCTATAAAACGTATACTACGAAATACAAAATGTTAAGATTTTTGTTCAATTTGTTTCTAATATATGACACCAAAACAACTGCTTCGGATGCAGAACTGAGAGACCTCGATAGTTTAAGAAGTTTAATAAATGTTGAATCCACATTTGAGTACAGGAACTAAAGGGAATTGAAATTGTCACGAGGAGCGGGTAATATAGGCGTTAGTTCACCAGTGAAAAAGGGGAGTGGATCCAGAACGGCCGTCAATTTATGGACCTCATAGTGGCTGAAGTGCTCGGATCTGTCCGAGGCCTAAAACTGTCCTGACTGCAGCTGGACACTGGCGCACCTCGAGATTTGGCTTTTTTTCATCTGGGACAGCCGCTGTGCGGAAAAGAAAATGTAATGCAGAGGCACACACGCGCGAACTGGTTCACCTGCACGTGTAAGCACGTTATTAACTTTAAGGTTTGTGATGACGTGCACACCGCGTCTCAATCACGACATGTCTGTCCTCATTGCCACCGTCAATATGTGTGTGTGTCGCATTGCCCTATCAGAACAGAATGCATCGCCCTTGATTGCAATGACAGTATACAGTATACTTACTTTGCTTACATGGGTGTGTTTTTTCCTCTGCCATTGTGTAATGGCATTTCTTCTTCTTCTTGTTTCGGCTGCTCCCGTTAGAGTTTGCAACAGTGAATTATCTTCTTCCATACCTTTCTGTCCTCTGTTCCTTTTATATGTTTTGTGTTGCTCCTTTTTCATTTTTCTTTTAATTCTTCTTTGAAATGTCTTTGTGAAAACTGATTCAGCAGTAAAATCGCTACTCCGGATACAGGATATCTATTTTATATTTGAAATGCAAGTTCTGTGTTGTGAGGAGCACGCGCTGATACAGCGCATTGCCGTACCCACCGCAAACCAACTCAGGATGTAGATTAGAACCCGACTGCAGCCATGCAAGCACCACACTAGTTCAGATGGAATGGAACAGATGAGGTTTATTATGGTGGCTGGAGTGCCATTTCTGCCACCAACCCCCAAGTTTTTCCCTGCAGGTTATAGGGCCTACATGTAAATTCTGTGTGATGTGCAGGAAATAGATACATTGTTGGATACAAGCTGTTGTAGACTCATTTTCTGTGGATCCAAAGTAATGTGGGCTTTTATGTGTACTGTAATCGTTCACCCCGCAGTGAGAATGCAGAGCTTCACTTTTTCAGTTCCGAACTTGTGGAAACGCCCAATAAAACACCGACAGACGCTGGTAGCTGTCATGGTTGGTGACGCACCCAAATGTTGCTGCGCTTGCAATCTGGGGACTTGGGCTCAGTCCCCGATGTTGTCATGTAGCTCTTCTCTTTAGACTGTCCCTCTTCCTAATGAATGTGTTTCTGGCTAGTGGAACCCGAATCCCTAAAACTTAGCAGTGCTCTTATTCCATAACCCTGGATGTCCACGATATCCTTCTCAAAACGGTTATTTCACGATGCTAAAAGCTGGATGGAGGGTCGTCGATGCTTCACCATCTGGATCGGGATTCAAACTTCAGTCCTGACACATCCATCCTCAGTGGCTCGTGGCGTGCGAAGGCCCACCGGCCCTTATCCCGCGACGAAACAGAACCTAAATCTAACAATCGGAAAGCGCCGATAAAAGAGTCGCGCGACTAAATCGACCCAATATTAAAGAACAGAACGCGTCACGCGACGTCAGCGCTTACTGGGGGCGTCAACTTCAAAAATGTACGCGCCATCAAATTTAATGGCCCTGCGAGTGATCGTCGGCTGCGCCAATTAAAATACGTAGATGGAGGACGACCCATAAGAGTACAGAGTCCATGAGATGACTGAGCACTTAACTCGGCCTTTCATCGCAAGCTGTGCCAGTTAGTCCTGCTCTTTTATGTCTTTAGTGCATCGAGGACTAGGAAAGATTCCTGCACAGGCGAATACACTGAATACCCCATGCAAGGGGGTGACGGATGAAGAGTTTCAATCGACTCAGTGAATTTATGTCAGTAAATGTTATTTAAGAAGAATTAAAACCACAAGGACAAAAAAATGTCAGGAAGTAGAAGTAATTAAAGTCTTCAAATGGCAAAATGCATTTGGGGGGCTCAGGCATTTGTTGGAGTGGAGGATGTTAGGTTAGAGGAATGGGGTTTCCAGCCTTGGCTTCGGATTCAAAAATGTTTGCCCCCCCAACCCTTTCTAAAAAAAGATCAAATGTGACATAGGTTGATGGTGTGTGCGCCCTGCCCGGGGTTTGTTTCCTGCCTTGTGCCCTGTGTTGGCTGAGATTGGCTCCAGCAGACCCCCGTGACCCTGTTGTTAGGATATAGCGGGTTGGATAGTGGATGGATGATGCATTTTTAATACAGTAAATGTCCATCCATCTATTATCCAACACGCTATATCCTAACTGCAGGGGTCTGCTGGAGCCAATCCCAGCCAACACAGGGTGCAAGGCAGGAACAAATCCCGGGCAGGGCACCAGCCCACCTCAGGGCACACACACACACACACACTAGGTACAATTTAGGATCGCCAATCCACCTATCCTGCATGTTTTTGGACTTTGGGAGGAAACCCACGCAGACACGGGGAGAACATGCAAGCTCCACACAGGGAGGGCGCAGGAAGCAAACCCGGGTCGCCTTGCTGCGAGGCAGCACTGCTACCACTGCACCACAATGCCGCCCTACGGTACATGTGTTTTACATAATAAGAGTTAAAAAATGACCTGAAAAAATTACTCCTTTGAGAAAAAGGGTAATATGTGACATTTTTTTTAACTGGACAGCAATTCTTTGAAATTATGGCAGACAGCTTTAAGAGTGCTGGGTAAAAAACCTTGCCAACAAATGCCTGCAACTTTAATGGTATCCTTCAGAGTTCTTAGAGTTCTCTTGGTGGCCTCCCTGACCATTTTTAAGGTTTGTGGATGGCCTGCTGTAGACAGGTTTACAGCTGCGACTTACTCTTGTCCTTTCTTAATGGCTGATTTAACTGAACACCAAGGGATATTTAGTCACTTGGTATTTTCTTGTCTCCATTCCCTGATGCATGTTTTTCAATCACCTTTTCATGGAGTTGCTTTCTGTTTTCTTCATTGTGTAGACAGAGGTAAGAGCGACTGGGCTGACTTCAGGCCTACAGGAGATGAATTACGAGGAAATGTTAAAAGAGCTGAGACTTTTCAGTTTAAACAAAAGAAGATTAAGAGGAGACCTGACTGAAGAGTTTAAAATTATAAAGGGACTTAGTCCAGTGAATCGAGACGGTGACTTTAAAATGAGTTCATCAAGAACACAGGGACACAGTTGGAAACTTATATAGGGTAAATTTCACACAAACATTCAGAAGTTTTTCTTTACACAGAGAACCAGAGAATAAGTGACCAAGTTGTGTGGTCAACAGTAGGACTTTAGGGACTTTCAAATCTCGACTTGATGTTTTATTTTAGAAGAATGAGGTGAATTGGACTGATGAACTTTCTTGGGTTGAAGGGCCTGTTCTCATCCAGATTGTTCTAATGTTCTAATGTAGGTTTGGGCATTATAGAAACTCACCACAAGCTGGACGTTTCACATTCAGGTGCATTTGGACTAAAATCGACAGGAACCCCAGACAGCTGATCTCCATTAATCTAATTCTGTGACTTCTGAAACCAATGCACTGCACCAGTAATGATTTAGTAGTGTTTAATATTTGTATTTAATTTAGACCTCTTTGCAGAGATCTGTTTTCACTTTGACATTAAATATTTTTTTTTTCTGTTGATCAGTGTTAAAAAAGCCAAATTAAAACCACTGTGGCTCAATGTTGTATAACAATAAGGTGCAAGAACACCCATAGCAGGTGAATGCTTTGTATAGTCAATATATTAGATGGGAACCTTACTTGGCCAGGACGCCCATGACATGGAAGGACAGGGGGAGACAGGTTATACAGGGCGTTATCTCCCCCAAGCCACTAGATGGCAGCCCCCCTGGGGTACAGCATTGCCATGGATTCCCACAGGGTACACTAGGAATTGAAGTTTGTTGGCCCCTGTTGGGTTCCATGGGTGCCGCCTCAGGGACTGGAGTCGGGCTCCAGCCTATCCCAAAAGTGCTACTGGGTCACGAATTTGGGACACCAGATGTATTCCCAGGCTTCACATACAGTAAAAGAAGCTGCCTGCCTCAGCTCTGGAAGCCAAAGTCGGGAGCATGAGGAGGAGGAGGACAAAGCTTGCTAGGAGGAGAGGAGGAAGCAAATAGAGAGAGAGACAGACAGACAGACAAGCAGAAAAAGACTAAGAGAAAAAGTGTTTGCTGTGCTTCTCTACTATGGCTGTGGTGGAAAACATTTGCTATTAAAGGGTTTCTCAAAAATCCTCTTCTTTATTGTGTCTGAGCCTGCGTTACATGGGGCGTTTGAGGAGCTGGAGCGCCCCCTGGTGGCCACATAGGCTAATTGCCTGTTAGAAGTACAGTATGTGTCAGCTATCTGAGAGATCTGATAATTACTTTAATATGTGAGCTTTCAAAGAAATGTGAGCAACTAACAGAATCTGAAAGAGGCCAAATAGATACAGCAATGCCCAAACTTCATGTGCACCAGTCAAGGTGCAAAATTATTTAATGTTTCAAGAGAAACAGCCTCAAAAGTAATATAAACTTTTACCATATCAGACTGCATTGGCAAAGACAAAAAGTGGCCATAAGTCAATGTTCACTTACAGAATATACTGCAGTTTAAAATGACAAGAAAGTACCAAATCACAAATGACCACAACATTGGACTGGCACCCCTCTCACCCAGTACAGTGTGGGCTTCACAATGCTGGAATTTATGACATGGCTGCCATTCGGCAAGTGCTTGTATCCAAGGCAATACAACAACAACATTTATTTCTATAGCACATTTTCATACAAACAATGTAGCTCGAAGTGCTTTACATGATGAAGAAAGAGAAAAATAATTCAAATTAGGGAATACTAATTAACATAGAATAAAAGTAAGGTCCGATGGCCAGGGAGGACAGAAAAAACAAACAAAAAAAAAACTCCAGACAGCTGGAGAAAAAAATAAAATCTGCTGGGGTTCCGAGTCCACGAGACCACCCGGCCCCTTTTAGGCATTCTACCTAACATAACCTGACCTCAATCAGTCCTCATTGTATTCAAAAGCATCAACACATACCACCTTATAGAAGATGCCAAGAAACTGGACAAAAATATTATGGGTTGATGAATCATTTTGAATCTGTTTTCTACATTTGATCAGACTTATGGTTGGAGAAAACCAAAGGATTTGTTCAACTCACAATGTCTTTTATGAGCTGTTAACCATAGTGGGATATCTGTAATGATATGGCAGCCGTCTTGCGTAATTTAAGCAGAAGACTATTGTAGACCAATACTTTATCATGTGGAAAAGAAATCAAAGAATTGCATCTTTTTGAAACAACTCAAATATCTTTCTTCCCCATTTGCTCTACAGTTGGGTCATACAAAATCATCATCCATGTACAACAGAAGCTACTGTAACAATTTTGCTGTAAATCAAAAGGCTTGTAGCCTGTCCAAACACTGCTTTAGGACTGAGCGAGGTGTTTTTGAGTTATTGTGTTTTGCAGACTTTGATCCTGATTCCTGACACACGGACACGATGTTACTCCAAAACGTTGCTACGATGTCAGAACTGTGTAAATACATTGCAAAGTCAAAATTGAAATGGTGATCCCTGTCCAAGTACCTCCTTCCTGTGCATTGATCTTAGGAATGATGGCAATTTCGTGTTTCAGGGATTATTTATTTCAGGGAATCCACATATATGACATTCTTTATACGGATATACATACATACCTATGAAAAGCAGTACAAATTAAGCACCACATTCATTTCTTCTGTAGTTTCTTTGAGTAAATGTACATTCAAGGTTTGATGTTCTATGTATTTGTATAGTCAAAGGAATGATTTTAATTTTGACAACAATTTAAAATTAATTTTGGGAGATGCGTTCATAAAGCCAGAGACATAAACTCAAAACCTAACTTCAGATGGTAATATACTGTAGAACTAACAGAACTCGTAATATAGAACTCCTTTTTTTATGTCTGTAAAGAAGTCAAGACCAGTATACAGTGCTGCTGATAAAACATATTCTTTACTTAAAATCGTTGCTCGTCTAAGTATGTCATTTAAATCTTTAATGGTGCATTTTTAATGTCCATGTATTTTATGTCTAAGTTCAATTATGTTGAAAAAATTATTGTTAAATCTCATTGTTGCATATGCATTTTTGTTCCTAAATAACTGTTAATAAAGAATGCATGAGGGGAAAAAAGTCCTGCCATGCCATCTCCGTTTCGGTTGTCGACGCCTTCGAATCGTAGTTGTGTTGCTAAGACGCGTCTTTTGGTTGCTGGAGAGCGCAGTTCTCCACGTCACGACGTCTGACGTCATCTACGCGAAAGTTTAAATAACGGAACACCGTTCCACTAATTATCTGTGGTTCAGATAAATGCTAAAATATTTTATACGTTTCCTCGTGAAGGTCAGCTTTTGCTAGTTTTGCTGGTCTCGAATCTTTCCGATGCTTTCCCTTTTTGACTTCGATCTTGCATAACGTTCTAATTTTCAAGGCTTGGTTTCGTGTTTTGGCATTTCGGTAGAATACCTCTTTTCAGTATTGACAATAGATTTATAGTGATGGGCGGCTGAATCCATGTGCAAGCTTTTAAGTGTTCTTCCTGATTGTGCCGAAAAAAAGAAGACCCGAAGCTTCGGTAATAGTGACATCAGGTGGTTTAAAGAAGGAATAGCAGCCATGAGCTCGACGCGGTTGAAGCCCACAGGAAAGTTCGTTTCAAATGTTTAGCGTCAGTTGGACAGGTGCAGTAAAAGCCTAGTAATGCTCTGCGTATTCATTTTGATCTTATGGTAAATTTGCATGTTGGTATTTTCTACCGTAAAGTAATGGTAAAATATGTTGTCCTAAATATATAGTTTGTTTCTGTTACAGCGACAATTATTTAGATTTACATTTATTTGTTTGTTTGTATCCACAGCGACTTACAACAGACATCAACTTGTTACTGGACAAGGCTGCAAAATTGATCATCACAAGTGAAGAACTCAGAAGAAAATAGATAGATAGATAGATAGATAGATAGATAGATAGATAGATAGATAGATAGATAGATAGATAGATAGATATTTTATTAATCCCAAGGGGAAATTCACATAATCCAGCAGCAGTATACTGATACAAAAAAACAATATTAAATTAAAGAGTAATAAAAATGCAGGTAAAAACAGACAATTACTTTGTATAATGTTAACGTTTACCCCCCCCCGGGTGGAACTGAAGAGTCGCATAGTGTGGGGTCTCCTCAGTCTGTTAGTGGAGCAGGACGGTGACAGCAGTCTGTCACTGAAGCTGCTCCTCTGTCTGGAGATGATCCTGTTCAGTGGATGCAGTGGATTCTTCATGATTCACAGGAGTTTGCTTAGTGCCCGTCGCTCTGCCACGGATGTTAAACTGTCCAGCTTCATTCCTACAATACAGCCTGCCTTCCTAACAAGTTTGTCCAGGTGTGAGACGTCCTTCTTCTTTATGCTGCCTCCCCAGCACACCACCACGTAGAAGACGGCACTTGCCACAACCGTCTGGTAGAACATCTGCAGCATTTTATTGCAGATGTTGAAGGACACCAACCTTCTAAGGAAGTATAGTCGGCTCTGACCTTTCTTACACAGTTCATCAGTATTGGCAGTCCAGTCCAATTTGTCATCCAGCTGCACTCCCAGGTATTTATAGGTCTGCACCCACTGTACACAGTCTCCTCTGATGATCACGGGGTCCATGAGGGGCCTGAGCCTCCTAAAATCCACTACCAGTTCCTTGGTCTTGCTGGTGTTCAGGTGTAACTGGTAAGGATATATATATATACTGACTTTAGTTACACAGCCGAACTTGCAAAATCCAAAGCCATTATCAATTGACAGTACTTTACCAAACAAAAGAGTCTTCAAATACTTCTTAAACATTGAGGAAGCCAGAATTTCAAATGGAGGTGGCCAGCCAGGAGTTACACATGAGGAGTCTGAACTGACATTTGATACTCTGCAGTGATGGCATCACCAGGCACCATTCAACAGCAGACCTGAGTGGTCGAGAAGGAGCGTTGGACCTCACAAGCGTCTCCATATACAGTATGTATGTGCCACTGCAGGCAGCCAATGCAGTGATCTGAAAAGAGGCTGGTTGAACGCCAGGCTTGCCACTGCATTTTGCATTGCTGCATCTTGGTGGCAAGTGCCAGTACTCCTGCCAGCAAAGAGTTGCACTAGTCCAGACATGACAAGAGCAAAGCCTGGACCAGGACTTGTGCTGCATATTATGTCAGATAGGGTTTGATCTTATGGATATTGTATAGAGTGAATCTGCAAGATACAAAGACCTTAGCAACATGATCCCCGAAGGACAGAAGCTCTTCGATCACCACCCCAAGTTTGTGTGCCGATTTGGTGGGTGTTAACAATAATGGGCCAAGGTGAGCATTGGAGTAATGAATAGACATATGAGCTGGGATAAGAAGAAGGTCCATCTTTGCTAGGCTGAGCTGGAGACAGTGCTCCTTCACCCAGGATTCTGCATGAGTGAGCCATGCAGAGATCCTAGCTGATACCATGTGGACATCTTGAGGGAACAAGAAGTGCAGCTGCTGTGATGGACGGCATACTTTAAAAGCTCAAATAAGGGGAGTGAAGATCATCCTGCCTCAGCCAGGAGACAGGCAGAAGATGCCAGTGCAGCAATAGGGACACTTGCATCCTAGCAGGGTTGGAGCAAGGAACAAATACCCAGCCGGGTGTCCAGTGTGGTGGAAGCATAGTGGGAGACAGACTGAAAGGCTACATCCCCACCCCGACACACTAGATGGCAGCATCCCTGGGTTTCGCTAACTATGTGATCACCTGCAAGGCATGCTGGGAACTGTAGTCCCATAGGACAGCCTTGTTGGGTTTGAGAGGCCAGAGAAGGCAGGCAAGAAGCCACACAGTCTCCAGGAGTAGCAGCGGCAGCACAATCACAACCTGAAGGAGCAGGGGACTAGACGGCTCATCTAGGGACTACTAGCAGGAGGCTGTTATTCTCATTGCGATAGCATAGGATACGAAGGGCACTATAGAAAGTAAGGATTATTAATTGTTTCCAGAACTGCTTGCACTTTTCTAGTTATCTTATCTGCACTGGTTATCCTTTCAGGAGAGATCATTTACATAAGCAACACATACAACTAAAGATTATCCTTCCATGCAGTTTCCAGACAAGCTTGTTCAAAGAAGCAGGAAGCTCAAGCAGTGGGAGCAGCACAGAAACCGACAACTACAGCAATGAGAGTTAACTGATAGAATATCCACTCATGCTGAGCTAATATAGACACTCGACCAATTAACCAAACAACATGTCCCTAAAGGAAAGCCACGTGAACATACTGAGAACATGCAGGGTAAGTTCATAAGGCAGCCCTTCTGGGAATCAAACGCAGATGAAGTATGGTAAGACTGCAGTATTACCTGCTACCCCCTTTAAGCAATAATAGTAATGCAATGGTGGAAAACAGGCACCTGTAAAGGATGAGACAGATATGTCAAGTTAAAGCACAAAATAATAAAGAAAACTAAAAGTGACACATGTCCAGCTTGGTTATGTTACTATTGGTGTGTTATTGCTATGGAACACAAAGAATGCCTCTGTGGAGGTCTTGTTACACAGCGGTAGGTGGCTAAGAGATGCAGCTAGGCAACTCCTGTTCTAAAGTGATGCCATTATGCTCATACATTTACAAGACATTTTGGAGAGCCTAAGCAATGTAAGATCAAGAAAATGATATTAAAACACTGCGGTGGGCTGGCGCTCTGCCCGGGGTTTGTTTCCTGCCTTGCACCCTGTGTTGGCTGGGATTGGCTCCAGCAGACCCCCGTGACCCTAGGTTAGGATATAGCGGGTTGAATAATGGATGGATGGATGGATGGATATTAAAACATTTCCTAATAATATGAGTATTTTAGAACTGTTAAGCTGAACTAAACAAGCAAATGATGGAGGTAGGCATAAACTCCACAAGAATGAGGTACTTCAATTGTGGATCCTCCATACTCCACCTCTTAGGGGAGCATAAAGGCTCTGTCTACTCTTCATCTGTTTGGCTCATCTTTAAAAATGTGTTTTATTTGATATCAGGGCCAGATTAAGACCTCTAGATGGTCTCAGCACTTAGAAAATGTTGGTGCCCCAATATACTTACATGAGCTGCACTCACTCTCAGTGGACGGCTGAACAGGACAGCCAACGTGACCAAGACAAGAACGATCATGTGAGCCTTGGTGGACCATGTGGCAGTTACCAGATTCTAATTTAGATGCATTCCCAAAATGAATATATATCATTAACCTCTATTATTACCATTTTATTATCTCTCTCTATATAAAATCCAACATTTGTCTGTCTGTCTGTCCGATTTTGACGAGAGAACTACTTAACAGATTTAGATCAGGTTTTTTTTTTCTATACACTGTGTGCACAATTATTAGGCAAGTGAGTATTTTGACCATATCATCATTTTTAATGCGTATATTCCAACTCCAAGCTGTATTAACTTGAATGCTTATTGGATTTAAACACGTCAGGTGATGTGCATTTGTGTAATGAGGGAGGGTGTGGCCTAAGGAGATCAACACCCTATATCAAGGTGTGCAGAATTATTAGGCAGCTAGTTTTCCTCAGGCAAAATGGGCCAAAAAGAGATTTAACTGACTCTGAAAAGTCAAAAATTGTCTTTCAGAGGGATGCAGCACTTTTGGAATTGCTAAGATATTGGTGTGTGATCACAGAACCATCAAAGATTTTGTTGCAAATAGTCAACAGGGTCGCAAGAAACGTGTTGAGAACAAAAGACGCAAATTAGCTGCCAAAGATTTGAGAAGAATCAAACGTGAAGCTACCAGGAACCCATTATCCTCCGGTACTTTCATATTCCAGAGCTGCAACCTACCTGGAGTGCCCAGAAGTACAAGGTGTTCAGTGCTCAAAGACATGACCAAGGTAAGGAGGGCTGAAACCCAACCACCACTGAACAAGAAACATAAGTTGAAACGTCAAAACTGGGCCAAGAAATATCTGAAGACAGATTTTTTTCAAAGGTTTTATGGACCGATGAGATGAGAGTGACTTTTGATGGACCAGATGGATGGACCTGTGGATCAGTAATGGGCACAGAGCTCCACTCCAACGTGGAGGTGGGGTACTGGTATGAGCTGGTATTTTTAAAGATGAGCTAGTTGGACCTTCTTGCATTGAAGATGAACTCAAAATCAACTCCCAAACCTACTGCCAGTTTTTCGAAGACACTTTCTTCAAACAGTGATACAGGAAGAAGACCAGGATTTTTATGCAGGCCAATGCTCCATCACTTGCATCGAAGTTCTCCACTGCGTGGCCAGCCAGTAAAGGCCTTAAAGATGAAGGAATAATGACATGGCCCCCCTTCCTCATTTGACCTAAACCCTATCGAGAACTTGTGGGCACTTCTTAAACGCTAGATTTACGGGGGAGAAAAACAATACACCTCTCTGAAGAGTGTCTGGGAGGCTGTAGTCACTGCTCCACAAAAAGCTGATCGTCAACAGATCAAGAAACTGACAGACTCCATGAATGGAAAGGCTTATGACTGTTATTGGAAAGAAGGGTGGCTATATTGGTCATTGATTGATTGATTTATTTTTTTGAAATGTCAGAGATGTTTATTTGTAAATTTTGAGGTGTTTGTTTATTATTCTCACTATAACAGATGAAAATAAACAAGTGAGATGGGAAAATTTTCATTTTTCCTTTAGTTGCATAATAAATCTGCACACTAATAGTTGCCTAATAATTGTGCGCACATATGTATTCCCCTGATGATGTTCACACTCACATTTCCGTTGTGAAACATTCAGGTTTCAGGTTTATTAACATTTTGGATTGACTGATAGCACTGTGTTTGTTCCATATTAAAATTAATCCTCAAAAATACAACTTGCCTAATAATTCTGCACTCCCTGTAAGTTGCCTGAACATTCCAGTTGATGTTGCGACTTTTCTCATAGTTTGCTTGTGGCACTGATTTATTTGCATGAATCCGAGAGAGATGCAGCGGGCCGAGGGGAGGGGGGCGGGACCCTCCTCACTCGCATGCCAGCCTTGGGGCTTATCTTACATCTGCTTAGCTAGCGAACGAGAGAACTACTTAACGGATTTAGATCAAGTCTTTTTCAAGAATTTGCTTGAACACTCTGGTTGATTTTACAACTTCTCTCATCGTGCTAAGAATTACAGTTTTCTTGCAGGAGCGATATATTCGCACAAATCCGAGACAAGAGGCTGTGGGCGTCTGTGACGTCAGGAGTGGGGAGCTGGCCTACCTCTGTGTTTTGGAGCGTTACTTGCCTCCACTTAGCTAGCGACACCCTTTTGTTTATTGACTTTTAAAGTTTGTCCTGTGGGGGACAGCTAGTGTATATATATGCATGTCTGTAATTTTTTCATTTATGTGGGAGCCCCTTTTTGTGGAACCTGGTTCAGCTGCACCATTTGCTGTTTTGCACCATATGCTCCATGCTAAATCTGGCAATGGAAAATTTCTGTGGTGCCCCCATTCCTTGATACCCTAAGCACATGCTTATTTTGCTTAAAGAATAATCCAGCCCTATTTGTTATAATCTATGATGAATTAAGAGCAACCATTTAGTAAGCGCATTACAATTATTTGGTGGTGAGTTCATGCACGTACCATAATATGCCTGACAAGTGAATATCCTTTAAATTTTTGTAAGGTAGTGAGCACTATAAAGCTGCAAATAAATCAGAATGAAAGACAGACAGCGTTGTGAAAAGGACATTTAAGAAATATATATGGCTGTAAATAAATTATATTGTATATAAAATCTCTTCAAATGAAGACCATTCTAAGGTGCTGTGACCAAAGTTGAAAAATAGCTACACAATACTGTGATTTGTGAGCACGATACATACTTTTTTCTTTTTAACTGAAGCCAAGCAAAGAATTCTTTTAGGCAGGGACCTTAAAAGCTTGTGACGATTAGAGCTGCTGCACTTGTTGCAGATAATGAAAGAATGTGCTGGCGGAAACAGAGCATTATGCATTAATAGCATTGGTCAGAAGAACCAGCAAGTAGCTCACCGAATGTGATACTAATCTGTACATTATAGTGGTTGGTGGAAAGTGAGGGCATAAAAGACTGTCAGGGGGACTTAAAAGATATGATAGATATGACATTGACTCTGTGCCAAGGGAAATGCCTCCAGGCACCACTTGAAAGATTGGCGTGCAATTGTCAAAGACCCCACTGAAGGACTTTAAAGCAGTTATTTGGTTCCAATGGATTCCCTTTGGTTGCATGTACTGTAGGTGTTGTGTCTGGGTGCAGGAATGACAGGTCAAGCAACAATGAAACGTTGGGGCACCAACTGGGTTGTCCCGTTTAATGTGAACAAAAATCATGCCTTTAGGTGACAAAGAAGGGGCTGCTCGGTTCAATAACAAAACAAAACAATAAAATCCCTCAGGCTGTCAAAAAGCAAGGGATGGGCTCTGTGTGAATGAGAGATGACCCGGCAGTGCAAGACATACAATGCAGTGACAAGAAATGAAAAACATTCAGTGTTTCTGACCTGGAAAGCAAATGAGAGGCTCGTCTGTCTGATGTTGTATGTGATATGGACCATGACAGAATGGAAAGCAAAGCAGAGTTTCTGGCTCAGCTCTCCATACCTGTAAACCTTTTGTGCAGCACTGGCTCCGTCGAGCTTTGATACTTCAGAAATATGTAAACCTTTTGTGTAGCATTGGCTCCGTCGAGCTTTGATACTTCAGAAATATGAAACCGTACTGGAATGTCATCACACGGTCATGTAAAAAAAAAGGTAGATATCCCCGCCGACTAGAAGCCGTGTGACATGAGACTGCATCATAGACGAGACTGAAGTTAGCCACTGATTCGCTTGCAGTCACTTACTTATTCACACAACTTATTCAAACCAGTCGCTTATTCTGTGTTAACGAGACCAAATATTTTGCAGTGTATATATTATTGTGTCATTGTAACTGATCCATTATTTGAAAAAAGAAATACTTTATATAAATATAAATATAAAAAACTGCTGAAAACACATTACTTTAACATGGCCTTCTCATAACTTCACTTTAACTTAATCCAGATACTCTGTATGTTCAACTCATCATAATAACTATTCATAGTGGCTCTAAAATCCGTACTGACCCCTACTCTCTCTTCTGTTTATTATTCCGGTTTCTTTGTGGTGGCGGCCTGCTCAAAGCATCATGATGCTCCAACATTGATGGACTGTTAGCCAGAAGTCTACATGACCATCATCATCGAGTCCTTCCGTGAGAACCCTAAATACAAAGAGGACTGTTTGATTTATGTTAGGTAGATTGCCCAGAGAGGACTGGACAGTCTAATGGTCTGGAATCCCTGCAGATTTTATTTTTTTTCTCCAGCTGTCTGGAGTTTTTTTTTGTTTTTTTCTGTCCACCCTGGCCATCGGACCTTACTTATTCTATGTTAGTTAATGTTGACTTATTTTTATTTTTTATTGTGTCTTCTATTTTTCTATTCTTCATTTTGTAAAGCACTTTGACCTACATTTTTTTGTATGAAAATGTGCTATATAAATAAATGTTGTTGTTGTTGTTGTTGTATATCTATAACACATTGGGCCTCCTTCATTTTCACAGTTTTGTGACATGGTGGATGCCTTTGTTAAATTGCTGAAAGAACCTTCATTTATTTAGATTTGTAAATAGTTACTGTAGGAGGAGAATGGGCATCGCGGCCAGGAACACTCCTTATAATTTTCTTCGTAACTATTAATTCCCTTCATCACTACCCCACTGACTGCGGTGGGCTGGCGCCCTGCCCGGGGTTTATTTCCTGCCTTGCGCCCTGTGTTGGCTGGGATTGGCTCCAGCAGACCCCCGTGACCCTGTAGTTTTTTTGTGAATTTCCCCTTGGCATTAATAAAGTATCTATCTATCTATCTATCTATCTATCTATCTATCTATCTATCTGCATTTCCCAACAAATTAAATTCATCCTTTCTTTTGTGCCATATGTATCCTGTCTTAATATCTCCTCTGTGGTTCAAAGTTTGAGCTGAAACCCAAGCAGACGACATTCCCAGTTTAAAGTATCTCCCGTGCCATTGTTTTTGATGTCCTATAAATATAAATAAACATCAGCATTTGACTGACTGACTAGGGTTGCCAGATTACAAAATTAGAAGTACGGGACACTCTTAAAATCTCTCTATATTACTATATATATAAATGTATACATGCCACCCTACACACCTAGACCAATATATTATATAAAAGTAGAGACAGTTAAAAACATAAAGCAAGGATTTTAATGGGTTATGAGGAAAACAAAAGTAAAATCATTTGAAAATAATTAACTGAAAGTGCAATTACACACACCACAGTTTGCTTCAAAACAGCTTCTGCCTTGTTTGATAAATGCCCATTCGCTGGAATATTCATCACGAAATGTATACTTACATTTTGGCATCTTGGAATGGATGGATGGATTAATTTTAAGTTAGAAAAAAAGTGGGCCGTGACAAGTAGGACCAACACACTTTGTCGACAGTCACTGTATGTTGTAATGCTGATCCAGAACTGCACAGCAGCGCGGCTGGAGAGCAAAACGGTAAGAGTGTCGATGTCCTCAGCCAACCGCAGCAAATGAACCAGTTGCAAACAGGCAGCAAACACTCATTTCCTTGTTACATTTGGGTTATTTTCATCAAGAGAATCTGAGAAAAGAAAGTCTAATTATTTATAAAGAAGGTAGTAAAAATATATTTTTATTATGAAATTTGAAAATGAACTAAATACGGGACATTTGAGTGTCCCTGAAAGGTCAGTACGGGACAGGGGACAAAATGATCAAATATGGCATATGTCCCATATATAACAGACGTCTGGTAACCCTATGACTGACAGACTTTTATTCAACATGCCTGTAGGTTAGTCCTGGCTGGCAGTGATTTAAGGATCACTTGTCAGCCCCAAGGGGCCCATGGACTTGTCAGAGCAGATGCCAAATATCCACAAAATCACCACTCCACGCACCAGGTTCTCATTCACTTATTCAGGGCAAAAAATCAACTGGATGCTGCATTTGATCTCCTGAGCACTGGCAGACGTCCAGAGGTGATGATCCTTGAAGCTGTAATCTTCTCACTGTCAGTGTACAGAAGGAATGACAAGTCAGCAATTTACAGGACTAAAGCTTTCAATGTTATTGTGTTTGCTGGAAACAAATGGACATGTCACTGCAATATCTGGGTCATAAGTGACAGAAAAGCAAGAGACATATGCTCAGTTGTTAATGGCACAAAATTCAAGTTGTGGACGATAGAAATTGTTACTCTTTACTTTATGTATATAATTTAAGTGATCATGTTTGCTGATATTAAGTAGCTTGTTCTAGTTTTGTTGACATCATTTTCTTATGTCGGTGCTCCAGCATGCCCAGCGCATTTCTGGTGAAGTAAAGAAAACCTTCAGGCTCAGCAAAGATGTCAGATTAACACAATTAAATGTTATTAAAACAAAACTATTCAATTATTTTGTTTTAAGAGATGTGTAGTTTGCCTTGGAGACTGTTGTCATTACTCACACATTTTATGTTAATCTAACCAATATTATGTTAATCTTTACCCAAAACTCAGATTTTTTTATACTCAAAACATGACATTCCTTTTTTTCCTATACACAGTTTAATCAGGTTGATTTAACTGAAAATAAACACATTTTACGTACACAACTATCCTATATTTGCATAAAGTGTTCTACTTTGCATAGAGACCCACCCCTTTTTTGAAACTATGTGATCTCCACACCTCTTTTACAGTCGGAGAGAAATTTAAAGACTTTGTTTTTCGAATGCCATGGGTTTTGGGTGGTTGTGGAAGCTAATTTATGATACTTTTTCAATTAAAGTGGCAAATTTGTTACCCACATGCAGGGCCATCTTAACAACATCATAGGCCCCTGGGCAAAGCAGTGCATTGGGGGCCCTGTTTTGATAGCAAAACAGAAACATACATAGGCATCAGAAATATCTATGCTGCTTGGGCCTCCAGACGGTGCCCGTTGTACCCATACGTTAAGACGACCTTGTCAGACAAGCGGCTTTTTCTTTGCCTCCTTCACATCAGAGTAATTGAAGTGCAGTCACTCAAAATAAAAGCAAAAAGCCATATTCTTTACTGTTTATGTTGACATAAAGTAAATGGTTTTCAGAAATTAATTATGCACAATATAATTGGTTAGCTTCAAAATATTCTCAATGACTTGCTTTGGACATTACTTTTTTTAATTGCTAAAGCTGTCTACATCCAGATTAGATTCATTTAATCAAAACAAAATGAAGTAAGTATATTTAGCAAAGAGAACATATAATTTTATTTATATAGGTGGAAAGATTTTACACATTGAGTTCTTTTCTAAATGAAAATGGAAATTGTTACTTTTTTTTTCGAAGGAAATAACATGGGTAGTTTTCAGAGTATGCTATGTAAACCTACAATATAAATCTCCCTGATCCTCTTACATTTTAAATCATGCTCGGGTTTTTTTTATATGTGATTTAATGGCTATTTAGACTTGGACCCATCTGACAACCCCCTCCGGCTCTGGGCCTCTGATTAAAAGCTCAGTTGGCATGAAAACTGACAGGCTTCTGCTTTTAGAAGCTACACCCCTTTAGCTCGGCTATTCTCTGTACAATCGAAACCAAAGCAATACGAAACTTCTCAAAAACCAACAGTCCACCACGCCGCTGTCTGTTGCAAAATGCGGACGGCGCTCCTGTGACGGCGACACGAGAGCCGAGTTTGTGAGTCCCAGCCGGCACCAACGCTTTCATTTATCCCCAGGTAGGGATTGGGCGGCTCCTCGTCTCACCTCGCCTCTCGGCTCCTCCAACCGGTCGGACAGGAACGCCTGTTGACACCGTTATTTCCAGCGCACGCATGCTCATTTCTAAATTTCCTGAAAGTAATGCACTTGAGAAAATGTGGCTCTTTTCAAAAACACGCGTTGATGGAATCACACCCTTCCAGCTGCCAAAAAAATCGAGCAGGTAAACCCGCTGTGCTGTAGAGGTGTGTGCGCACCGCACTTCGGAGCGGCTCGAGGTGGGCTGCTTCCGGACATTTACCTGCGGCCCGCGGCACGTCGGTGCTCCAGCATGCCCAGAGCGTTTCTAGTGAAGCGAAGAAAACCTTCAGGCTCAGCAAAACCCTTGGAAGAGCCACAGGACAGTGCCTCTGCAGGTAAATACCGCTAGGCAAGTGTGGATTATTATTATTATTATTATTATTATTATTATTATTGCGACCTGTGGGCCAGGCAAGATAAAATTAATTCTACATGGCCCGATGTGAATAGAAATGACCCGCAGAGAGCTGGCGTCCCGCCCCGGGTGAGATCCCACATTGCTCGCCTTCATAGGCTCCCACTCTCGCCGTTACGTAAAATGGGTTGATGAATTACAGTGCACTTTATGATGCCCCCAATTAAATGTTTCAAGTCCTCCCATTACAGTTCCATATTGGAAACCTTTCAGATTTTTAGTGTCTGTCTCTCTCTCTTTTACCCACTCCCCGTTTACCGATACTGAAATACATTATGCAATGTCTTTCCAGTAGTACTTCACAATACAGGCAATGCTTTACTTTACTACACTCTTAAAAATGCTGGTTCTTTAATGGCATTCTAAACTTCTTTATTGTGTTGCGTGGATCCTCATAGAACCATTGCTTGACAAAGCATCTTTTCATTATGGGAAGGGCTCTTTGCATATGAAGTTAGGTCTTTGTGCTTGAAAAAAATCCTAATATATATATATATAAATAAAAACTGAAATCTTTAATGTATGGTAGGCTACCTAGCAGGGCATTGATGGATTACGAAAACCTGGACTTAGCCTGTGTTATTGTACGTATGCAACAAACGTTCTTTTAAAATCATGACCTGATGGTATTTTACAGATTTGTTACCATCTATTCATGGTTATTTACTGTATGACGACCGTTATGGATCAAAATAAATAAAGGTTCCTTCTGGAACCTTCATGTGAATGGGTCTTTTGGGAGCCAAAAATGGTCCCCCTATGACATTGCTCTGAAGAACCACTCTGGCACCTTTATTTTTAAGACTGTACTAGGGGGCTTTACGCCCTGCTTGCTTCTCTCACCACCCCCCAGAGGCCCTCGCAGCTGAACCACTCGAAGGGCGATTGTATTTAAAGAGATGGCATATAAAAGAGTATGGAGGAAGATGGTTTGGTCCTTGGTTATTATAGATAGAAAATTAGTTATTTGAGTATTTCACTACAAATGTGTATTTTAAATACCAATTAATAATAAAATGTAGTAAAAAGTAAAATGTAATAATAAGTAAAAAAGTAAATTACATTAACACCTCATCAAAAACTTTATCCTCTAACTTACATTCTATAAACTATGCTTTTTCGCATTTCTTTTCACATATTGTTCGGGATATTTTTTCTCTTTCTCATTTATTGGACGATTCTCTTTGTTCTTGATTTTTATTATAGGAAGCTCTTTTTTGTTCATTTTCTATTTTGTTCTACGTTCATTATCAGCACTTGCCGCTGTTTTTCTATCACAATTTGAAATTAGACGTTCTTGAATAGATAATTTGTTTTTCCCCCTTGCCGGGGTGGGACAGAGAAAGGATGCACACTTTAAGAGTAATGATTGGGCGAGCGGTGTGGAAGGGAGTGGTCAAGGCTGAATAACATGGACACGATGGAAAACCTTTTAAATGTAATAATAAAAATAATCATTAAAAAATAATAATAGAGAAATATTTATACAGATTTATATCATATTAAAGTTACATAATATAAAACTGCCAAGTGATGGTCACTCACAAATTCAAAATGATTTGGGTCACTTGGTCCCGTTCTGCGAAAAGATCCAGATCTTCGTTGGTTTTCTTCAAACCTCTTCCAACAGCTCCCAAAAGCCAAATCTGCTACATAGCCAAAAAACAAACAATTTAAAAAGCCACTTGATTTAAAATATAAATGTTTTAATGTGCTTTTAAATATGATAACAGACTAGCTTTTCTATGACCTGCATATACACACTGGGATCCGCAGTTCAGGGAACTGGCACACTTATGAACTGCAGAATGCTGGGGCTGTTAGTCAGAAGCCATACAGTATTTACCGAATCCTTTAGCATTCATAGTGTGTTATGTGTGTTTGAGTTAGCTTAGTTATTGCCTTTTAAAAAACCTTTATTGTGTCTTCTTACTCTTTATAGCATAACATTCTCAAACGCACTTCATCCAGTTTAATCCAGTTTAATGCTTTATGCCACTTCTTCTTCTTTTTCTGTCTCTCTCTCTGTCTTTATGAACAGGTTCATTAGGTGGCACAGAAGATTCAGCCAAAGATAAGCAACGCTTGACCAGACTCATACCTAACTGGAACAAAATAAAAACTCCAAAGCACTGCTTTTCCGGCACAGATGAGTCACCAGCTGATACGCCGTGTCTGAGGCCTGAAGTAAAACTCACGACATCCAGGGTGGAAATCCAGGTATGATATAGACGGTGTTCATGTATTTTAGTATCTATAAAGAAGTGAAGGCTGAAACTTTGCAGACAAAAACTTTTATGGATGTGAAGGCAGTGTGCTGGCGTCATGACAAAGCCATCACTCCGCCAGTGACGAGGCACTATATTTATAAATAAAGCGTGTTGTTACACCTATGTGTGTTAGACCAGTTGGGTTCATGTCTACTCTAGTAATATTCGTAAAAGTCTCTTCACACGATTGATGTGTGTCTGTTATACACATAGTGGAAGGAACCCATTTCTAAAGTGTTTACATCATTTAGAATTGATTCTGTGTGGCATCAGCATTTCTTTTTTAATTCTTACTTTTTTAAATTGCGGTTTTCATTGATGTGACCATATCACTGTTTAGTACATCTTTTATTCTATGGGCACTGCTGTCTTGTTTGTACGATGCTGCATGGTTGTCAGGCACGTCCTGCATTGCCATGTGACCCATGACACCGCGCCAGGCACGATTAAACAAAGCTGTCAATACAGAGACAGCATCCAGATTTTAAAATAACAAACTTTAAAGAAGAGACTTCTAAAAAAGAAATGCTTTGCACAAGAATTATTTTAGGAAAACATTTCTGTTTTAAATTGTACTTTTTTTTTCCTCACTTCTCTGTTAGTTTTGGCCATTAGGTGTTGATGATCGATGTTAATTCTAGTGTACCGATTTGTAGCACTGGTTCATACTCTTCCCTTTTATCTATAAAATATCGGCCTGTGCCACTCAGTTTTCACTCTGATCCATAGAGTTTTACTCCTATCAACATATAAATTCCATAGAATCCAATGAACAAAAGCAAAGTGAATCAATAAACAGTGACCACCACTATTATTAAGCAGAAGCTGTTAAATACTCTAAAGCATCAGCTTTAGAACTGCTGGGGCCAACAACTCAGCTGTAGGATTCGGTGGCCCTTAGGTTCTACATATGGGGAGCAAGGCAGAACACAAAAAGCACTATGTTTAAATGAAATAGTAAAGAAAATTATTCATTAACAATGTTTTAATTAAAGCGTGTGGTCAAAAAATACAAGCAGAGTCAGTACTAAAAAAACAAACCAATCTTTCGCCAAGCCAAAATATTTAAATAAAAATGAAAAGCCATTAAACTGAAAAGAAGGCAGAGAACTGAGAAGAGTATCACGCAAAGAAACGCATGCCAAACGACATTATTATCCAGAACTCGGATAAGCTAGAAGCACATGTGTTGACCTTTATATGCGCCATGTGAATGACATCTCTCATCACACATTTCTGTGGAATTTTGGGAAAGATTACCTAGACAATGGCCAATACGAATGTTACAAAGGGGCCCTACCATAAATAATGCAAAATGGTGTCACGGGGTGATGCCAAAATACAATACATTTCTGAGGAAGAAGGAAATCTACTCTCTATATATAAAATCCTAAGCCTAAAAGTAAAACGATTTTGTGCAACGATTTTATTTGATGTTTTTATGTCACTTTTTTGTCATGCTTTAAATCAGGCTTATTTTAAAACCTACATTCAGTTAGGTCCATTAGAAAAAAGTTGTCTCTGTCCAAATATTTATGAACCTAACTGTATATATGTTTGGTATCATTCTTTTTAGAATTTATCGAACTTTAATGTGATGATGTTAGATTTTCAGATTCTTATTCCGTTTTTAAATTATAAACTAAAAAATATCAAGAACTCACGTCCCACGAGACAAGACTCTGTGCCATCAGATTTAACCACGCCCGGGACCAGAAATAAAAGACATAGAGTAGGACAGCTGCTGTACAGGCTTTTAAATGTTCGAAGCACCCCATGAGATGCAGATCATGCGGCACAGCAGCAGCAGCAAGCCAGCAGCTGATCGAGCAACAAGGAGGTAAAAAAACTGTATTTGTTTCCCATTGTATCACCGTTTAAGAGGGGATTTCGGAGGAGCGACCGGGTGTCCTTGGGGTGTGTTCAGCCCCCTCTTCATAACACAAGTGGCAGAGACGCAAAGCGTAGCACAGGCCGGGGGGTTTGGCGAGCGAAGTGAGCAGGGGGCGAACCCCTAGTAGAAAAATAAATAGCAGAATTGTCTTCCATTCCAAGACTTCCAAAACAAAACTTCTCAGAAAAGGAACAAAAAAATTAGTAAAACATATCAATCATAAAAAACAAAATACAAATACAAAACATATCAATCATAAAAATACAAAGACAAAAAGTAAACAATAAAACTAAATGAATACTAAAATGGTACAAAATTATATTTAAAAAACAACACAATAATAAAATTAACAGGAAATAAACTTGAGATGGGGCAACAACTCTAGCTATGCCATAACAAAAGGCAAGAAAAGAAAAAGAAAATCCAATACGATGGATCTATTTTTGTTTTAATTATGCATGGCATTGTATCCTGGCCATCATAGAATTTAAAAAGAGAAATACACTGTCTAAATTCAATACTACAGCCAAGTACACAGGATGGATTGGGTTATGGACTTACCAACCCACACATTTTTATACAGCAGCCTAACAGAACACATTATGTCACACACAGAACATTTATTATAATAGGTGCATTGGCTATTAAATAGAGGTGATTCCAAAAATAGTGAAAATATTAAAATTACCAAGAAATAACCTAACTCTTCTGACAGGCACTGTGTTTTAATTAGTAATCCAATCAATCATTTCACATACTGAATTAAAAAATACTTTACAGGCCTCTGTTGAGCCCACGAAAATAACTAACAAGGATGCTGAATTTCTACTTAAGGAACACATCTCCACAACTGAGATTCATGCATAAATTCAACATGCATTTGGAGATGCCTGTGGAGGTGTTAGCACTGTGTAAGGACAGATGAATAAGGACATACACAGACATCACTGATCAAGCGCTGTTGTACTTCGAATTGCCTCAAATGAGATCAAAAAGAAATAAAAGGTCTTTAGAGTGAACTGAATCATTACAATTAGAAAAGTGACTGGTGGGGCTGTAATGAGGCACTGCGTAGTTCAGGACATAATGGCACAGAATTTTACCACAAGGGGGACTCTTGTGACATCTTGAATGGTCTCTGAATGGTCTCACCAATCAAACTGAGGTTTTGTAGAGAATTAAACAAAAATGTGTGTGATTTGTTGACAAATATTTTGTTACATTTTTTAAAATGTATATTGACTATGGTGATTACTTTCAAATGACCCTCATGTAAACAAACCATTTCTTAACGTCTTGGTTGTAACATATGAGAAGGACCCAAAAACTACCGGAATCGGTCAATAGCACAGGAGCAGGGGCGTATTTATTGACAATGCCCCTACATATCGTATTCCTAAAACAAGATTAATCAGTCTGCTGAGTGGCATCATGCTGAGTCGATCAAGTGTATATTTATGGCATTTATTCTACAATCATGCATGTGACTTTTTTTGCTCCAAGCCATTATGGCAGACCCTCAGGAGGCAATGGTGATTACATTTTTCGACATCGAAGGACTGATTTATAAAGAGTTTGCTCTCCATGAATAGACTGTTAATCGGCGACATGACATTGAACTGCTGAGGAGTGTATGGGAAAAGCATTGGTAAAAAAACATCTGGAGACAAACTGCACTTTGGATCATGACAGAGCACTGTGCTGTCGGCCAAAGTGTTTTTGCCTAAAAACAATGTGGTTGTTGCTTCCCTCTCCCAACCCCCTGTATTCACCAGATATCATTCACTGTGAATTTTGTTTTGTTTCCGAAATTAAAATTGAGGCCGAAAGAATTGCTAATGTAAAAGAAATCCAGGAAAAATGCAGCAGGCTCTAGACACGGTAACAAAAAAAAAATGAGTACAGGAAATGTTTCCAGGAATGGAAGAAGTGCTGGGTTGGGTGGATTGCATCTCAAAGAGAGCATTTTGAAGGTGACTGAAAGGGAATTGCTGTAAGTTTTTAATAAAGTTTTTTTTTAGCAATTCTGGGAATTTCCGTGTCCTGCCTCATATATGATGGTTACAAGACCTTGTGTTACCTGAAGTATATCATTTTTAAATTCTTGTTTTATCTTTCCAGCTCACCACAGACTCCAGCACTTTAAATGACCTTTACAAATGTGTTTTATGCAACAAAGTGCTCCGAAACCAGCGGATGCTGAACCGTCACATCAAGTCTCACAGCCAGTACAAGAAACACATGTGCACCTTCTGTGGCAAAGGGTTTAATGACACTTTTGACTTAAAAAGGCACACCAGGACTCACACAGGTAAGGCAAAGTCCTGGACATTTTGCTGTATGTATATGACTGAGTGAGTGCGTTCACCAGCCAGGGCTCGAGGAACTCAAGGAGCTGAGTGACATGCAAGAAAGACTGACTGTTTGTGTGTGTCTTCAAATACTTACTACTTATTCTGAGAAGTAGAATATTAACAGAGGGTCTAGAATTCAGGGACTCTTATATGAACCAGGGATCCTGCTTAGATTTCAAATTGCTTTGAAAGTTCTGCATAGTCAGATCTTATCCTTACTTGTAGGCTCATTTATCTCTACAGAGAATTCGCCATCATTGTCCATGTAATGATTTACATCCTACCTGTCATGAATCATGAGTATTGTGCATCTGAAAATCACTGTTTTTCTTTCTTTGGCATGTGCTGCATGTACTTTTCTTCTTCTTATTTATTTGTAATGTTCTAACAGTGCTGACAGCACACCCCTGTATTTTGGGTCTACTGAGTGTGCAGGGTAAATAGGAATTGAATCAGAAGGTGGATTGGAATTACAGCATAATAATAACCAAGGTCGTAAACCAAGCAAACAAGAATCTAGTAAACAAAGCCCAGACTAAAAATCATAGTTTAGGAAACATAGTTATTAACTACACTTATATGGTGCTCACAGTCAACACTGGTGAGCACCTAACGACAATGGTTCAAACCACTGATATGGTGTTGGATGGCCAAGACTCGTCAATGTGAGCGGTTAATAAAGGCTGTCCCTTTTGGTAGAAATCAACAGAAAGTCTCCTGTGGTACAAATCGCAAATTATTTTAATAAGGGTTACGACAGTAATGTGTCATGGCATACAGTAAATCAAACCCTGCTGCACAAGGGGCTGTTTGTCCACAGCTCAATTAGAGTGCCCATGCTAACCCATGTCTACTGTCGAATGCACAGACAATGGGCAAGCAAACACTGGAACTGGACTTCAGACTGAAGGAAGGAGTTCACCAGGTCAGATGAAACTCAGGAGGAGACCCTTGTGAGAATTCCGAGCAATTGTGTCTTAGGAGAAAAATCTGAGAAACATGAGACAAAAGAACATTTCTCTATTCGATTTCTTCCTGATGTCATTGTTGTCTTGGAGAAACCAAAAAGATGTTAAGGAGATCTGTCTTTGGATTTTTCATTCCTATGGGACTCTACAGTGTGGCTCCACCACCATACCACAACATTTATCATTGTGCACAAATTTTAATAGTCACTTTCAAAAGCAGGATCTTATCTAAGAAAGCAGTAACAGCATTTTCTTCTTATCTAATTTGGATTACATCTCTTGTTTAGGAGAAAGTCTTTTGTTGTGTGTAGCTCTGTTGAATGTTGAAAGGACACCTGACCCACATTTATTTTAATCTGGATCCTTTTTGAAGAAATTCATGGCCCTGAAAGTGGTATACGGTGTTAACAAAACATTAGTTTGTTATTTCCACCAATAAAAAAAATGTAAAGTTACAAAAAATCAATTTTTAGTGAGTTCCGGAGTTGTGAAATTGAATGTGAGGTGAATTCTAGCATCAACTTTACAAATCTCTGCTCTTTTAGTCACCACTACCAATTATATGTATATGATGTTATAGTTTACCTAACCTACATTGCAAGACTTTGACTGTCATACAAGGTGTGTGTTAGATTAGATAAGATAAACTTTATTAATCCCAAGTGGAAATTCAGATGCATACAGCAGCAGAAACAAAAAACAAGGATACAGACTCACAGAACAGATAATATAGCCAATCAATCAATCAATCAATCAATTAATCAATAAATATATAAATAAATAAAAATAACTTAACAAGTACGGTAGGTGGAAACATTGAATTGCCAAATGGAAGTTAGCAGATAAGACCCCCAGATGCACTTGTTAACACACCGTGGTACAAGAGAGAGAGCCTCCTCTCCAAATGTACAGATGAGAATTTCATTGTAGTGTGTACAAGTGACAATAAATCTGAAATGAACAGATTTTTTTTATCAGGACAAAGCCCAGCATTTATGAAAATGTCAACTGTGTTATAGACCTGCATTTCTATAGTAGAGCCACAATTAAACAGTATGTAGAGCAACTTTTTTTAGCACATCCTGTTGTTCAGAATATGGTAGAAAGAGAATGACAGAGGACGCTTGTTGATGGTATTTATTCAAGTCCGTTTTATGATGAGGAAGTTACAATTTTAGGGTTAAGTATACAGTGTGTGGCGGATAACCAGGGCCCTTATCTGGCTTGGACGCCTTGACAGTAAAATCACCGTGGGAAATGGCTTATTCAGGGCATTGGAACCCATGCACTAGGTGGCAGCTCCCCTGGGTTGCAGCGGTGCCTCGGACTCCCACAGGTCTGCGTGGGAGATGGAGTTTGGTGCAGCCCTGTTGGGTCACGTGGGTGCTGCCAGAACTGCTGAGCCACACCCGGTGCCCTATAAAAGGAGCCGGCCGCCATTACTTCGAGAACCAGAGTCGGGAGGAGATAGACAGAGCTTGCTGTAGGAAGAGTGGAGGTGAAGAAAGAAATAAGAGAAAGCAAAATAAAGAAGAGAACTGTGTTTTGTGCAGGGTTCAGCTTGTGCTTTAACTGTGCTGTGCAGGTGGGAAACAGGGGAGGCATTTCCCAAATGGGAAAAGAAAAAAAAAAAATCAAACCTCTGTGCTGAACTTGTGTCCTGCATCTGTCTGTGTCGGGTTTGGGTGGCAGGAGTGCCCTCTGCCGCCACAAGTGTTGTGATTTGTACAATTTTAAATGAACTTTGAATCCATTTTATAATATCATTGAATACCACTGCTACCTAATAATACAGTCCCCAACTCCCTCTCCCTCTTTCCTCAGTCCATGAGCGCAACTGCATGTTGATCATCTTTGGCATGTGTGGAAAGTGGATGCCCACACTGACCTTATCACTACAGACAAACCCTTGAACAAACAAGCTGAAGTAAATATACAGTATTAAAGAATAGTGAGGTGTTGTGTGAATGGAAACACTCAAAAAAAAGACAAGAAAAAAGAAGGAAAGGGAGACATTCTGCCACTGCTTCTTTGCTTGCACATTTAAGTCTTGACAACACAACAACGCACTACACAGCACATCAGCACCAGGGCGGGTTAACATGCAATTTGGTTACTGGAGCCATTTAGCAACCACCCAGGATGGCATACTGGTACATTTTTAATCTGTGAGAAAAAAAAAACAACAAGGGAATATTGCATTCAGTGGCGATTATATACATTTATTTTTAACATTTTAAATCACATTGTCATTTAAATATAATTAAAAAATCTCTTTGAACCTAACTATTACCTAACTGGTAAAGGATGTCGGCGAGTTGTATTTCGCCAAGTTGTTTCTTCCCCAAATTGTCTTTCGCCAGGTTGTGTTTCGCCAAGTTGTCTTTCCGCCGGGTTGACTGTCGCCCTGTTGCCACCGAACCGGAATATTAATAAGAGTATGTCTTTACTGGCTGAAATTATTTGTAATTAATTTGTCGAGATCTGTTTTCACTTTGACTTTAAAGAGTCTTTTTCGCACCGCATGCACTTTATAATAGGTTATCCACTTGAAGCTAAGCGTGTTCAGCCCTGGCCAGTACGTGGATGGGAGACCATCTGGGAAAAAGCTTGGGTTGCTGATGCAAAACTTGTTGGTGGGGCCAGCAGGGGGTGCTCACCCAGTGGTCTGAATGTGGATCCCGATGCCCCAGTGCAGTGACGGGGATACTGTGGTGTAAAAATGGTGCCGTCCTTCAGATGAGACTTTAAACCGAGGTCCTGACTCTCTGTGGTTGTAAACAGTAGTGTGTATCTCGATGCTCAGGCTAAATTTCCCTCTGTGGCCTAGTCCATAAATGATTTGAAGCCTACAATGGACCATTTTCAGTCTGTCACATTTTTACTTGTCACTTCAGCAATAAGTGCTTAATCAGCAATAAATGACGTCTCATTTAGGAAGCTGGGTTGGAACAAAAACCTGAAGCCACTGTGGCCCTCTAGGACCGACATCACCCACCCCTGGCCTAGTCATTCAGTCCCCCTAATCATCCCCTGTCTCTAACTGTCTGTCTCTCTCACCACTTCACCACCTATCAGCTAATGTGTGCCGAGCATACAGGAGCAAAAATGGCTGCCGTTGCATCATCCAGATGGAAGCTACACATTAGTGGGGGTAGAAGTGGCTTCCCCCTCACTAAAAAGCACTTTGAGTAGTGAGAAAAGTACTATATAAATTTGAAGAATTGTTATTATTATCATTATACTCGGGGGGCAAGCCCTGGGTCATTGTAACTCGACCTTCAGATAACTAAATCACCTATACAAACATTGGTGTTATGAATAGATACTTTTTTTTAATAGTTTGTTCCTGTGAAAGACAGTTTACTCGATCAAAAATAAAAACCACGATTTTTTTGATATTAAAAACCACGAATTTCTTGATATTTTAGTTTATAATTTAAAAATGGAATAAGAATCTGAAAATCTAACAGCATCACATTAAAGTTCAATAAATTCTGAAAAGAATGATACTAAACATATATATGTAGGTTTTAAAATAAACCTGATTTAAAGTGTAACAAAAAATGTTACATAAAATGTCACATAAAATCGTTGCAAGATTTTATATATATACATATATATAGAGAGAGAGAGAGAGAGAGTAGATTACTTTCTCATATACATAGTATAGAGAAAGTAAAGGAATCATGAAAAAATTCAGCCCTGGGATTTTGATGAATCTTGATGTGTTAGATCTTCCTGAGTCCTAAAATACCATTTTTGAAATTATGTCCGTCTATGTGTAAATACGATAACTCGAAAATGCTTTGACCTGATCAATAAGATTTTGTACACCTACTTTATATCAAAAATAGGGAGTCCTGTCAACTTTTAGGCCACTTCTGGCAATCGGAAGTGGTACTTTAACTGGATACTTTCACAAATCTTCAAGTAAACTATGGTTATAATTACAGATAGATTACTTAAATGTTGCGTAGATATTTATAATGATAAAAAGCAAACAGATATGAAATTTGAGAAAAATTACTCAACTGGAAGTAGTACTTTATTTAAACAACCATCCAAATTTTTTGTATGATGGAAATTTAAATGTGTACACAATATTAAAAACTGTATTCAATATAACATACTGTATATTCTTTCAACAACTATTATTAATTTTATTTTAATTTATACATCATCAGTTTAACGATAATGTGTAAACATTGAACATACCATGTAAATATAAAGATGTAATGGGAACAATAAGCTACTATGTCCCCATCGTGTTCCTGGTAATGCATTTAACTTTATATTTTTTTCAGTTTCCGTCATCATTATCATAAATAAATGTAGCTAAATACAGTTTTACCAATAGCAATTTATTGCAACAAATATTATATAATATCAGTAACGGCGCACTACCCGATAACGTGCAGTGAATACACTTGACTTGAGCATTCCAAGTTATCATCCTCTTTCTCTGTCTCTGTTTACCATTTGTTTGCTCAGAGGTTGATGCCCTTACTTCTTCCTGAGCAGCTCTTCTTTTCTCCACCCTAGCGGCCTGCTTCTTCTTTTCTTCCGTCGGCATCTTTTCGCGGTTAAAATGATTAAGTCAGTTTTTGTACGTTTTTTGTAATTTTTCACTTAAGCTGTCACGTAATCCTTCAATATGCCTCGAGAATGATTTAAGATATGAAGAGGTAGGGGAAGTGACGGCAAAGGTGGTAGGGAATGAGAACGGCGCCCGTACACATGTGCAGCAGGGCCACTCTGCTGGCCGCTGCTGAGAGTTAATTCTACAATAAAGTAAAATAAAAATAAAAAGAGGAATAACCTTGGAGGTCAATCATCACCCCAAAAATGGATAGTAGAGGTCACGTAGTATATGTGTACCACATTTCAGGTCAATAGGTCAAACGGTTTGCGAGCTACAGATGATTTAAAATCCTGGACAGACAAACGAACAGCCACGGTAGCGTATTATATATAAAGACTAACAGTTTTTAGGTTACTATAACTCTTTTTACTTTGCACGTAATTGAAGTATTGCATTTGTAATCATTAAAAAATTCCACCACCGTTTTCGACCTCCCTAAGTGCGAAATATCCTTTTAATATAAAGTTTGATTATAAATAGAGATAAATGATTGTGTATCAATATTATCAATTAGTTATGATGAGAAACAAAGAGATATGATATTTGAGAAATATTGCGCAGCTGGAAGTGGTTTTGATGACCGTTCCCTCTATCTCAGTCGAGGGGAGCACACTCTGTTAATCAGTGCCAAAAAAGCCAAACAAAATCCTCAGTGATTCAATATTTTATAAAAATAAAATGGAAGGCTTCAAAATGGGAAGACATTGTCCTTATTTTGCACAAACAGCATGGAGAATCCATGGATTTCACAGCTGCCCCCCAGCTCTCGAATCCCAGGTGACGTTAATGGGGAGCATTCCACTCATGTCTGCATGGGATTTCCTCTCACATCCTGAAGACAGGCATGTTAGGTTAATGGCAGACTCTAAACTGATCTCCTATGAGGGTGTCTGGGGATATGAATGAGTAACAAAACCGGGCTGGCGCCCTTCAACATCTGCAATTAAATGCTACAGATGTTCTATCAGACGGTTGTGGCGAGCGCTCTCTTCTACGCGATGGTGTGCTGGGGAGGCAGCATAAATAAGAGGGACGCCTCACGCCTGGACAAACTGGTGAGGAAGGCAGGCTCTATTGTAGGCATGGAGCTGGACAGTTTGGCATCTGTGGCAGAGCGACGGGCACTGAGCAGGCTTCTGTCAATCATGGAGAATCCACTGCATCCACTGAACAGGATCATCACCAGACAGAGGAGCAGCTTCAGTGACAGACTGCTGTCACCATCCTGCTCCACTGACAGACTGAGGAGATCGTTCCTCCCCAACACTATGCAACTCTTCAATTCCACCTGGGGGGAGTAAACGACTACACAAGATTATAGACTGTTATACCTGCCTCACACTATCCACTTTGCATTTTTTAACTTGCACTGTGCTTTTATTGCTCTTTAATTAATTTAGGTTTTATTAGTATGCTGCTGCTGGAGTATGTGAATTTCCCCTTGGGGATTAATAGTGTATGTATCTATATATCTATCTATCTATCATATATTGCCTTTCCTTTCTATCTATCTATCTCTCTATCTATCTATCCATCCATCCATCCACCCGGTGGACTGCTGCTTCCTTTCCTGTAAGGCTTAGCACTCACTGCCTTTTCCACCCTGTTGTTCTCCTATACAGGTGTCCGTCCTTACAAGTGTGAGATTTGCTCCAAGGCGTTTACTCAGCGATGCTCATTGGAAGCGCACCTTCGGAAGATCCATGGGGCAGCTCTCCACTTTGCCTACAAGCAACGTAGAGACAAACTATACATCTGTGAAGAATGCGGCTATGCCACCCATAGCCAAGAGGTCCTCCATCTTCATCTTCAAGACAATCACCCAAGCAGCACATTTCTGAGAAAAGCGTCGAAAAAAATGGAAATGACACTACAAAAGAAACAAGGAGAGGACCAAACTGAAAACAGTACTGCCGATGAAGGAAGTCGTTAGAGTTGGCCTCTTGTCCCCCAAATACAAGCATCTTAGAGTCTGATATAATGTAAAACAACCCGGTCAACACATTTCAAGGTAAATGTTGTCACCTGTCCTAAAGAGAAGGATTTAATGTGCCTTTGGGTTTTAGGTACACACTTAGAAAGTACTAAAAATGGAAGTTGTGTAGAGTGTACTTTTGCCTTCATTGTGTACGTTAGACCACCGTACTGATTAGTGATGAACATTTAAACAAAAGCCTACCAGTAACTCAACTTAATATAGATTTCTGCAAACAGAAACTAAAATTGCTGACCTTGACATAAATTTAGCGCAGTTGTGAACAAACACAACACAGACCGGGTGCAGGCAGGCACTGCTTGTTTTTGGATCCTATCAGGAAATGCAAAATCTCCTTTGAGATGATGATGAACCCTTTGGCTTGATTCTGTTCCCAGGTCCAAAACAAAGGCTTGGCAGTGAATTCTGAATTCTTTTCAAATATCAGTGCTAATATGCACTGCTATTTAGATCACAAGATCTCATACCCAACTTACTTTAAGGTTTGGGGATGACATGGCCGCACAGTGGCTGGAGCTGCTGCCGGTTCTTCACAGGCACAGTGTTCTGGGTTTCAGTTTCATGCCCAGCCCATGTTCAGAGGCACATTCTCACCGAGTTTCCCTCTGGGTACTTCACTTTTCCTCCCAAATTCCCAAACACATGCAATTTATGTTAATTGGTAAATCTAATCTGGTAGGGCCATTAGCATGTGTGTGTATGAGTGGAGTCTGAAATGGACTGATGTCCTATCCAGCTCCATTTTCTGTCTTGTGCCCAGTATTGCCAAGATACTGGATAAAGTAGGTTTGGGAATGGCTGACTGTCTGACTTTTAGCTTGGCTTGTTCATTTGTTTGCTAAAAGGTAGCCCACTTCTAATGAGCACACTCTAATGTAAATGACCACTGTTGATAAACACAGTGCCTATAAAAGTACTCACCCACTTGGATCTTTTCACATTTTATTGTTATACAACATTGAGTCACAGTGGATTTAATTTGGCTTTTGTGACACTGATCATCAGAAAATGACTCTTTAATGTCAAAGTGAGACGAGATCACTGCAAAGTGGTTCAAATTACAAAGTAATTACAAATGTAAAACACAAAATGAATAATTTCAGACAATAGGTATTCACCCTCATCCGCTCAGTATTCAGTAGATTTACCTTTGGCACCCATGCCAGCCTTGAGTCTGTGTGCTCAGGTCTCTCTCTGTCAGTTTTGCACATCTGGACACTGCCATTGTGCCCCTATTCTTCTTGATAGAAGTGCTCAGACTCTGTCAGGTGTCATGGGGATCATGAGTGAGTAGCCTTTTTTTGGATAATGCTACAAATTCTCAAATGGATTGACATCTGCACTCTGTCTTGGCCCCTCCAGGACATTAACACACTGTTTTTAAGTCCTTCCTGTGTAGCTTTAGCTTTGTGCTTGGGATGGCTGTCTTGCTGGAAAACAAATTTTCTCCCAAGGAGAAAGGTTTCTTGTAGAAAGTATTGTTTTCCTCCAGGAGTTCATTGTGGTTTTCTCATCCATTTTCCTCTTACAAGCCTTCCAGGGCCTGCTGCAGAGAAACATCCCCACACCCTGATGCTGACACTGCCATGCTTCAAGGCGTGTTTTTGATAGTGTTTGACTTAACTACAAAAAAAAGATCAAATTTGGTCTCATCAAACTGTAGAACCTTCTTCCAAATGACTTCAGAGTCTCTCATGTGCCTTCTTGCCAACCCTAGCTGAGACGACGTGTGTTCTTTTCTCTATGCCACTCTCCCATAAAGCTGTAGTTGGCATATCACTTGGGTGACAGATGTCTGCATCTTGTAACTCCTTCAGAATTCTCAGAGGTCTCTTGGTGGCCTTCCTCACAAGTCTTATTCTTGCACAATCAATCCAGTTTTTGTTGATGGCCTGCTCTCGATAGATTTACACCTGTGCCATACTCTTTATATTTCTTAATGGTTGATTTAACTGGACTCTAAGGGATATTAAGTGACTTGGATATTTTCTTGTCTCCATCCCCTGATTTGTGCTTTGAATCTCCTTTTCACAGAGTTGCTTGTTCTTTGGTCTTCATTGTCTAGGTTAGACCACCATATTGACTCACCAAGTTCTCCCTTCCATATACAGGAGCATTTCTACTATAATTGACTGAAACCCTTGACAGACTGTCTCTATTAACTTATTACTATGACTTCTATAGTCAACTGGTGTTGATTTAGGTGTGTCATATTAAAAGTGGTGTATACTTATGTGGGTGATTATTTTGTGTTTTATAACTAGCTGTGCTACCTGTCTCAGATGGATTGAACTCTAGGTAGTTAACACACACATCGGAGTTAACATTTGCATTGCGCCATTGATTGTATTTTTTTAATGCCTGTAGTAATAAAATGCATTTGTATTTGTCATTCCAACAGATGGCGCATCACAAACATTTGTAGTAATAAAATGGCATTATTACAAATGTTTGTGATGCACCATCTGTTGGAATGACAGAGACATTGCAAATCGATGGACATATAGATATACAGACATTTGAACTTTTATTAATTTAGAATACTTTGCACAGATCTGTTCTCACTTTGATGTTAAAGAGTATTTTTCTGCTTATCAGTGTTGAAAAGTCAAATTAACTCCACTGTGAATGTCGTATAACAATAAAAGGTAAAAACTTCCATGGGGAGAATACTTTTTATAGGCACTGCACATCAAGATTCACACAAGCATCTGCTCATCAGAAAATGACTGCTACTTTTACAAATGGAGTGGTAGCCTCACAAAGACAAAAATAACCAAATATGTGTACAATGACCAAGGAAAGAAGCAAAAATGACACTAAACCAAAAAAGTGCAGTTAGGCAAAGGCCTCATTAGTCACATTAGCTGGACTGGAAGTCTAGAGCTGCTGTGGCCATCCAGGACTACAGCTCTCCACTCTTGCTCAAGTGCTTATTGGAGAATATAAATGTGGTATTTATTAACCAGAAGTCAAGAACTGTATAAAATGAGTTGTCCTATACATTATCTTCTGAGACAGTACTTAATATGTTAGAGATCAAACAGTTAAGATTAAAAATGAGGAAATGTATATAGATATTTAAAGAGATCTCCAATGTAATATATCAATTTCAAATTACACACTGGTTAGCATTTGCTCTGTGACCAGTTCACCAATTTTTACTACCTACATATCTAGATTTAGATTAGTATGGCAGGGAGTCAGATCCTATCACGGAGACAACAGGAAGCAACATGAACGGCGATCTGATGCCCATGCACACATGCAAACTCCCACTAGGCCTGTATGGATTATAATCCAGATGCCAAATACCAGCTGAAGGTCATTTGAATGTCCTGTGCAGCATTTCCCATCATGTTCATCCCTTTATGGACACTGTCTACCCCTTATCAAACAGATACTTGCAGCAGAATCTAGTCTGCTCAGAGTACAGATCCACCACCTACGGATTTGAAACAATGAGATAAAAAGGAGACAAACTGAGCCAGCGTCTCTGTGCCTCACTTTTAACGATTTGCTGAGTTTATGTCCAGGTGATTTCAGGCAGCTGTGAGGATAAACCAGACAACCAACTAGAATCTAATCAGGTGTCACTCAGTATATTTCATGAAACTCAGGTCCCATCCACAACTACTATGTTTTCGCTTAATATGCAGAAATTAGTCTCAGTTTTCATCGTTTATCCACACTACCCCTGTATTTTTTTAACGCCCAAAAACATTTTTTTAGAAACATATACTTCTGAAAATCCTGTAATGTTGACGAGCAGAAATGATGATTTTTTTAAGAATGTAGACTCTAACCTCACTCAAGCTTATTATGTGGCCTTTCCCTGATTGGATCCTGCTCGTTATGACATCTTATTCACTGATTGGTCATCCTTCATGGAAGAAAACCACATTCTAACATAGCGGGCACAGAAGAGTTCTTTTACTTGGTGCTTGTGGCTTCTAAATTATGTTTTTTACAGTCTGAATGCTGCATGCATGTGTAAAAGGCAAATAACTTACCAGTCGCTGCAGTCTGGCGATAATTCTCATGGCCGCAGGCGTTACACCCCATTAAGGATTTTTTTTAACCAATGCATGTATGCACAGTGTGGATGAACATCTACTTCATAGGTGTTTTTGGAAGTTTTAGTGTGGACAAAGATAATTTTGTTTGAAACTGCAATTTTTTAAATGAAAACATAGTAGTGTTTATATAGCTTTAGAGGGTCTTTAAAAGCTTTACAAGGTGCATCGGATTCAGCGGGTTAGAAAATGGATGGATGGATGGATTAATATTTTAGTTTAATGTAAAGTGGGTGCATAATTTGTGGAAGCATGTTAAATTCTGACCAGTTATGTTTTCCAAGTTACTTTTATTGCAAATCATCACTCTGAGGTAGAGGTTAGTGCTTCCAACCCATTTTTCGTAAAAGAGTTCTTTATGTGTTCTTTAACTCATCTTTTTTGTTATATTTTTGTAAAAGTGTATGTGTTCTTATAAAGTACTTGATAGCCTTCATAATTCAAATGGTACTGTATAAATATTTTATCAGTCACTATATTCATAACCAATACCCATATTAATTTAAAAACCTTATATACAAATGAATGCTGCTAATATTTTTGGATTATACAGCTATTTCCACAATTATTACTGTCACAAAAACATGTTGTAAGTCAATTTACACTACAATAAGGCACTCTTTTCCCTGTTCTAGTATTATTTACTGCAGAACACCAGCCCAATATTTGAATAACTAGTCCTGTTACTGCTTCAATAACATTCTTGTTAGGTTAATTGGCGACTTTATTTGCCAATATGAGCGAGTGCTGGTGGGTGTAAAGATGATGGTGTATGCTCTTATCATTGCTATCAGTTGGAGGAAATGCTAAATTTAGTCTCATAGATTAAATTATAATTGACAACCATCATATAATGTTAAAAATGAGTACAAAGGCCACCAGCATTGCCCGGGAAGTGTTGGGTTTATGAGATTTTGATTCAGTCTATATGCTAATGTGTAGAATCAAAAATACTGGATGCTTTTGATTATAAAATGATGGACATGCAAGTAAAGTCACTGTCCACACATATCTCTATACTAGTGTACACTGAAGTGGAATTATTTTTTGCAGGAGAAAAGCAAGGTTAAAAAACACCATTTGAAGAGAATTTCCTTTAAGAAGTACAGTGATCCCCCGCTATATTGCCGTTCAACTATCGCGCCCCGCTATATTGCGGATTTTTCTTTGGAACATATCTAGCATTTAAGCAATACAGTAAATCATTAAATATATGTACATTGTACACTACGGTAGACAAAGAGTTTCGCGTTACAGTACCCAGATGATTTCTTACAAGGTCCGTTATTGGCTGAAAGTGGAGACTTAACCAATCAGAGTGGAATTTTCATTCTCTTGGCCTCTGATTGGCTGCTGCTAACGTGGTGTAATCTCGCAAGAACAGAGCGTGTGGGTCCCTGACACATCTCAGTTCTCTGCATATCACGTACCTTGCTTGTGGTCCGATTATTGTGAGCAAACTTTTTGCAAACTTGTTTTGTTTTAAGCCCTACAATGGCTCCCAAGCGTCCTGCATCTTCTAAGCCTTCTGGTAGTAGTAAGCCTAAGTGCCAGAGGAAGACCTTGACCATTCAAGAGAAGGTAAAACTCCTAGATATGCTTCGGGAAGGAAAACGTTACGCGGACGTCGCTCGCCATTACGGTATAACATTATTATTATTATATTATGTTAAACTCTCTCCGCAAACAGACACCGCCATCAGCAGTGTGTCAGTTTGCGGAGAGAGTGTTGACCTTGTTAAGAGGTTTACTTACCTTGGCAGTGACATTCATGTCTCTGGTGACTCTTCCTATGAAGTCAGTAGACGGATTGGGAGAGCATGGGGGGTCATGAGGTCACTGGAAAGGGGTGTGCAAAAAGGACGAAGGTCCAGGTCTTTAGAGTCCAGGTGCTTCCTGTCTTGCTGTTGTGAGACATGGACGCTATCCAGTGACCTGAGACAAAGACTGGACACCTTCGGTACTGTCCTTGGGTACCGTTGCTTTGACTTTGTGTCGAATGAGCGGTTGCTCATGGAGTCCCGAATGAGGCACACTACATGCATTGTGAGGGTGCGTCAGTTACGGCACTACAGCCATGTGGCGCTTTTCCCAGAGGGTGATCCGGCTCATAAGATCCTTATTGTTGGGGACCAAAGTGGCTGGACCAGGCCAAGGGGGTCGCCCACATAACACCTGGCTGCGGCAGATGGAGGGTCATTTCCGGAGGGTAGGACTGGACCGCGTGTCTGCCTGGGGGGTTGCCAACCGGGATCCCGAGTTGTTTCGCAGTGTAATGGGTGATGCAACACACTGTACTAGTGCACGCTCCCCAACTTGACTTGACTATTATGTTACTCATATTCTTAGCCTGACATCCACATATCATATGTGTTTACAAAGTGTGTTTTAATAATTTTATGTGTGTTTAAAGCATGTGGGAGGAGTAATTTAAGGCTTAAACTATAAAAAAAAAATGTTTATCTATATGGTCTTTCTATATCGAGGATTTTCACCTATCGCTGATGGGTCTGGAACGTAACTTCTGTGATAGGCGGGGGATCACTGTAGTATCTAACTTTTTGGTCTATCATTATACACTCAAGCAACCTGCAGTTTCCTGTAACCCTGTTTAGATGAGTCAGGCCTCTTGTCATCTTCTATTTAGTCATTTTTAAATCATGCTATGCACACTGTGGTGTATCATTTTTTTCATCCTGGACCACCAAGGACATGCTTAGAGCATTCAGTCTTATAGAGTTGCAAAGAATTAAAAACTGAAGAACCCTAAATAACATTTATTTATTTTTTGTTTTAAATGAAACATACTATTGAGTAGGAGTTCACGTGAAATGAAAACTAGCAGCCTACAAGATTTTCTAGTTCCTGCATAACTGACCTGTGCTAAAAGAGCTTAGGGTAGTTTCTGATCCATTAGAATGACCTAAAATATAAAATGAAGAAGGAATAAAAAAACTTTGCTGATACCAAAAAATATTTAGGCAGCTTGAGAAATAAACACCAGCAACATCAACTATTTTAATCTAAACAGGCACAGTTAATTTGAGAGCATTGCGTACTGTGTTATGTTAATGGAGGCTCACAATAGCATGCCCTCCTCAGTGTGGGTTACAATTTTTTTATGTATAAAATGAATGTAGAGAGAGCTGTAGTGAAAGATGATAATGTACAGCAATGGATTATTTTTTCCAATAATAAAATATTTTAGTAATCATTTTTCTGGCTTTTACTAGTCCACAATAAATGGTACTTGACCAAAGAATAAAACTGTCATTACTACTGCATAAAAGGCGCAATTAAAATTTGCAGTTTACTAAAATGTGGTGATATACAGAGTACTATATTATGAAAACAATCACATTTAACTGGCCTAATGCTCCCATCTTAAGTAAGCAAAAGTACAAGTGGTATTATAAATAAAAGGTTCAATCCAAGAATTATACTATATTGTGGTATAAACATTGCAATTCTTGCTCCATATAAACAGTATTTTATTAAAAAGTATATAAATTCTACACAAAAATATTTTCACATTATAACTGCAATATGCTGTGGTTACATTCTGCTTTTGCAGATTAAAAGGTGAGTACTCAGCTTTTCACTATTATTTTGTCTTTTTTGTCCATATATTCCTCTAAACGAAAGAGCCACTTGGTCCAATGCTCCCTGGAGACTTCTGTGTTCATGTAGTGCGGGTGTGCTGGTGAACCATCTTTGTATGCAATCACAATCAGGCCATTTTCTACCTATAAGGAAGAAAGAAAGACTTGTTGAAACTTGATTGAAAATGAACTCTTCATGTTAGGAGAGAAACATCACTACTGGCCGGGAGGTCTAGTTGAGTACTGAATATGAAGAAGAATGAGGAAGCTAATAGTATATATTTAATTTTTAAAAAATTGTGATAAAAATGAATGTCCTATCAACATGGAACAAGAAAAAAGTGAAACAAAGGATTACATTATGTTAACACATTAGAAAAAAATTGTTACTATACAGAAATTAGACATATTTATTTGTCTCCTTAATTTATAGTTTGACAATGTAAATGCAAATATTATATATGTGCTGAACATGGTAAATGCATTCACATCAGACTACCTGGAAAACCAAGGGTCTCTACCTCATTTTCTTATGCAAATCCTCCTCCTCTGACAGTGAAGATGGGGCACATTATTATTTTGTAATATTGTACATGTATTTTCTGACACTGACCTTATGGTATCAGTGAGTCACAATGCAAATGGACTTCTTAGAAAATATGCCTAATGATTTCCAACAGAAGGCTGGAAGGTTCCTTGTACCACTTTGAGTAAGCAGGCCCAAAAGGCATGTGGTTGCTCCTCCTCTCTGGTCAGCTTCTAAAGCTGCTCTGTATGTCTTTGTAGTGTGCTGACCAGAACTGTTCATACTGCACCAGAAGCTTTATACAGTTAGAGGAGCACATTGGTGAATCCATTACTAGATGTAAATGTTCTGACACTGACTTCATGTTGTCAGTGACTCACAATGCAGAAAGGTTTTATAGAAAATATGCCTAGTGATGTTTCAGAAATCAATTAAGAATGATTTTGGAACATATTTATTTGTCTCTTACAATTCCAAAATTCTCAATCAGCAAACTCTGTAATACTGAGACTATATTGTTATGCACATAGATAGCATTTGTAATAATTTTTACTATTTAACAAGATCCTGTGTTACATGAAGCCGCTGATATAAAATTAGTTAAATACTCCAAACATATATTTGGTACACTTACTGTACAAAAGGGGGCGTACGATCAAACAACATAATCAAGCATGTAAAAAGTTTAAAATCATTCTTATTTACTCACCGTAAATCCATATTTATCATCATTATTAATGGCACCCATATATGCAGCAACTTGCAGTGGGTTGTCAAAAGTGTTGCGTAGGGAAGGCTTTTGTTTTTCAGATGTTTTCCACTCAATTACACATAAATTACCACTGTGAAATAATAAAGAAAAAAAAAATATTAGGTATGCGTATATATATATATATATATATATATATATATATATATATACATACATATACACACACACACTGTATACTGTATATTAGCAAACAGACACACATCCATAAACATACATATATATATATATATATATATATATATATATATATATATATATATATATATATATATATATATATATATATATATACCAAATCTACCTCATTTGATTAGGGGACGATCATAGACTATATCCCAACCCAAAATTTTGACCCTGTGGGTACCTGTCCTTAATGTATTCTCTTTTCAAATGGATGACTCAAATACATAGTTTGAGAGTGACCGTGGATGTACGCATGAGCAGACAATGCAAAGAGCTGGCAAACTGACCAGCACTGTTTCTTGCTTTATGCCCGGGAACGGCTAGAACAGGCTGCGGCTCCCCATGCAGCTGAACTGAATTAAGCACATTTGAGACATTTGAGAATGTTTTGTTATGTGATGATGTTATCAGTATGAATCATTTATTAAAGTGATTCAGTTAATTCCATTCACAACATGATGTTGTTATTCAGGAAATGCACATTTCTGGGTGGCTCCTGCCAGGCATGTAATAATACCAAGGTATAAACTATGAACTTAATTAAGAAGATTCAAACATGGATGGATAGATTATGAAACTGATTGCACAAAATAACATGCAGCCACTGTGACAACCCTGGGCCAAGGATACCTACTACTGATTTAGAATAGCCTACATGATAAATATGGCAGATAACCTATAAATAAAATGTACTAAGTCTTTAAGATAGATAGATACTTTATTAATCCCAAGGGGAAATTCACATAATCCAGCAGCAGTAGACTGACACAAAAAAAAAAATAAATTAAAGAGTAATAAAAATGCATGTAAAAACAGACAATAACTTTGAATAATGTTAGCGTTTACCCTCCAAATGGAATTGAAGAGTCTCATAGTGTGGAGGAGGAACGATCTCCTCAGTCTCTCAGTGGAACAGGATGGTGACAGCAGTCTGTCACTGACGCTACTCCTCTGCCTGGAGATGACACTGTTCAGTGGATGCAATGGATTCTCCATGATTGACAGGAGCCTGCTTAGCGCTCGTCGCTCTGCCACAGATGTTAAACTGTCCAGCTCCATGCCTACAATACAGCCTGCCTTCCTCACCAGTTTGTCCAGGCGTGAGGCGTCCCTCTTATTTATGCTGCCTCCCCAGCACAACACCACGTAGAAGAGAGCGCTCGCCACAACCGTCTGATAGAACATCTGTAACATTTTATTGCAGATGTTGAAGGGTGCCAGCCCGGTTTTTCCTACAATAGAGCCTGCCTTCCTAACAAGTTTGTCCAGGTGTGAGGCATCCTTCATCTTTATGCTGCCTTTTCTTTTCTTTTTCCTTTTAACATTGTTCTGATGCAATTACTACTCATTAGGTGTCTCTTTGTCAGTCTTTTGCCTAACTGGTGACATTTCATGCCCAGACAAACTTAAAAATTGTTCAAGAGGTCATCCTTAACCACAACAGAGTACTTTTATATGTTCCAGAAGAAGGACTATAAGTATTTATAAAATGTTGGTTTTAAAGCATTTACTCAAAACACCACATTAAATGAAAAAGTACAAATCTGCAGAAACATGAGTCTTTATACCAGAGACTACAAAAATAACTGATGTTTAATGTATGTACACAATAGATAGATAGATAGATACGTTATTAGTATCTTCATATAAGACTGCACAGATCTAGTAATAGATAATGCTGTTGCTGTGTGTCTTTCTGCTCCAGGCCTTAATTAGTAACACTTTTCTGTAAAGATCATCAGCTGTAAGTATCCTTCAACTTACCGATATTCAGCTATGCAGTCCACCAAGCCAACATAATTGAGAGAATGATGCTGCACTGCACTTTCAATTGCATACACGTGACCAATGTCTTTTAAGACATGCTGTACACTCTCAATGTATCCAGATATTTGCACTTCTTCTTCATCTGCTTCTTGAGACTCAGTGGGCATGAAGATCTCTTCTAAGGCACCATGAAACAGTTTTCCTTGTCTAAATAAACCTGAGGAAAACACATACACATTTCTAAAATGAACGTTACATGGCTCTCTCATCACACATTCAGCAGCCAGCAGCCTATTTACTGTATTTTCTTTCCTTTTGCATCAATGATGTATGTATAGTTCTAATCAAATTACTAGTCAGATGTATTTACATCTTTAGAGGACAAATGGTAAGTAGTTCAAATGATCTCACCTTCACCTTCCTAAACATGGATTCAGGCATTTTAAATGGTAAATAACGACTGTCCTGCAAAACTAGAGTCCATAAGAAATGGGTATTACCATCTGACAAAGTTCTGTATGAATTAAACAGAAACTGTTCAGCAAAACAATATAATGCACTAGAGTGGTAGCTCTGAGGCTAAGGATCTGCGCTGGTATCCCGAAGGTTGCCGGTTCAAATCCCCGTCACTGCCAAAAGAGATCCTACTCTGCTGGGCCCTTGACCTCCAATTGCTCCAGGGGCGCTGTACAATGGCTGACCCTGTGCTCTGACCCCAAGGGGTATGCGAAAACTAACAAATTCCTAATACAAGAAATTGTATACGGTGAAATAAAGAACAAAAAAAATAATCATTAGAATCCCCCATCATACTGTTAGGAACGGACACCATTTCTTTTTTTTACTTCACTATAGACAAGTTTGGGTAAAGCTTATAGCAGGCAGCATTCAGCACATCTACAGACAAACTCTTACTTACTTCTAGTGTAGTTTTCAAAGCCATCTTCCCCTAATTGATCAATCATTTTTTTTCTCCACCGCTCTAAATAAAAAGCTTGATCCGCAGGCATTGTCTCCTGCAAGATTCGAGTCACACTAACCATTTCCAATTTACTTGGATCTTTATGCAAAGCAATCTTTAAAGGAGTGACCAGTGAAGGCTCAGGGGAATGGTTAAATACTTTACTGTGGCTCATCAAAGGAAAAGCATTTCTAAGAACTCTGCCGCTGTGTTTGCCCTTAACAGGCTTTGATTTAACGATGGGTCCATAAAGCTGTCCATCTTCCTCGGCTAAGCTTGTTGGTGTTTGGGGGCAGAGTTTTGAGGACACCACGGAACGAACCAACAAGGAATATTCTTCCTGGTTGACCATTTCATACTGACTCAGGTTTTTCTTTCTAGAATTCCACAAGCATGACCCTGAGAAACAGGCAGCTGAGACTGATATTTGAACTGGACGTCCTCCAGAAGGTCTCCACAATCGGTCATGCAATGTCTTACTTATTAATTGACAAATTTTCATTCTTGATACAAGTTAGTCACAAACGGAACTGAGGAAATCTTGTCTTTCATCCAAAAACTTGTACTTTAGAAAGCTCATAAAAGCAATGTCCAAAAGCTGTGAAGAAACAAGAATGTATTAAAACAAATGCATCTTAGGAAAAACTGTGCAGTTTTGACTGTAATGAAGTTCAATAGACCTTATTTATTTTCAACAAAATGTAGATTGTTTTAATTGAATATTCAAACCAAGTGATCACACTGTTGATCCTATCATCCAATTTCTAAACCTGCGTTTTTCAATTGCAGTGCATTGACCAGCTGGAGACTATCCCAATAGAATAGGGCTTAAAGGAGAAATCAAACACAAACAGGACACTAATCCATCATAAAACACACTCATAGAAACACTGAGGCAATTTATTAGGGTAGGGTTTCCCACTATACACACATATCTTTAGGAAATGGTAGAACGTGAAGTATGCAGAAAGAATTAATGTCAATGCAGGAAGAATACACAAATTCCAAATGGGCAGGGGTCAAGTTTGCTTGATCGGTGAGGAGACATTGTGAACCACTGTGCTGCTCATAGCAAAGCTAACATTACTAGAGCAAACAATAAACCACAAAACCTTTGTTAATAGCCTCCCTAGTAACATATGCTAAAGTAATATGTAACTGCAAATATTCAAATTCATTCAGTTATTAAGTCTAGCTTCTTCCAGATGAGACTCCTATCCAAGGTAAAGGCATTTTGGTCTTTTTTGAGGATTTTGAGAAAGTTATACATGCTTTTATTTCATCACACCTTGACTATTGTAATGCCCTTTATTTTTAGGCATTATTTCTGGCTTGTCTCTCCTGCCTTCAATTGGTTCAGAATGCTGCTGCCTATCCTTTAACTGGGTCTAAAAAACACGATTATATTAACCCAATACTTAAGGTATTATATTGGCTTCCTATTTAGTATAGGATTATTGATATGATTCTTACAATTACCTTTAAAATTCTAAAAGGTCTGGCTGCTGGCTATTTAAGTGACCTGATTAGCCCCTACATTTCTGCTAGGTCTCCGAGATCCGTCGACAACACAAAGCGCCAGACTAAAACTGCCGAAATTAAATCCTTTAAATATTAGGATGGCTCCATCATTATTGATTTTTAAATCTCATCTCACGACTCATTTTTACTGTTTGGCTTTTAATTCACTTTGAGTGTTGATTGTCCTCCCTTGTGTGGTTTTCATTTATGTGTTTGTTTCTGTCATTATTTTTTTAGATTTATTGGTTATTGTTCTGCGGTGGGCTGGCGCCCTGCCCGGGATTTATTTCCTGCCTTGCGCCCTGTGTTGGCTGGGATTGGCTCCAGCAGACCCCTGTGACCCTGTAGTTAGGGTATAGTGGGTTGGATAATGGATGGATGGATGGATGGATGGTTATTGTCTTTGTACAGCACTTTGGCCTCAACTCTGTAGTTTTAAAGTGCTTTATAAATAAATGATGAATTGTTATAATTTTATTAAGAACACTGGTCTTCACCAAACTCCTTCTGCACAAAAAAAAGTATATTTTATAGATTTAGGTGCACTGAATCCATTTCTAAAACTAGAATTTCTCTGCCACAAACTGTTTCTGTGAGATATCAGATTCAGTGAAAATACTCTTTTAAAAAAATCAATGTTTTTAAAATGGCAAGTAAATGACAATCTTCCTTATTCTTTAATGTTAGTTGATGTGGAAACAACCCAAAATCAAGTATTTCCTTCACATATTTTTCTCTCAATCAGTATTTTTTTTTTTGTCTCTTATTATTCCTTCAAAATACCCAGGAATTTTCTATTAAGAAGTTTAGAAAGATGTCTCTTTTATTGTGCATAACAGAGAAAGATGTTGTTTAAATGGTTCTTACAGAAATATGCAAAGTCAAGTTGATCCATCCATTGTTTTTACAGGTAACAGGTAAGCAAACAGAAAAAGAATGCACATCCTTACTTTATTGAAAAGCATATGCCAAAATTTTCTTGGGAATACAAGGACAGAAAACTACAAGGAACTAATGGAGGGATTTCTCTCTTCTAACCTAGCAGTTGTGTGCAACCCTAATTTTCTACATTTCTTCCCTCTGAGAAAATGGGACAGGTCTCTGATGACATTGGACAGAGGTTTTCACCAGAGCATCGCTCAGATGGAGAGACTTTACAGTGGAAAGTGGAGAAAGACTATGGTAGCAGGCGTCCGCTGGTCATCCCACCAGCAAGCACCTACCAAGGATTGCATGAGAAAAAAAAATACCAAGTGACAAAGTTTTACAAGTAGTAATTTAAAAAAAAAAAACAATATGTGCAGTATATATTCTTTTTCAAGTCTAAATAATTCATTTTATTTTTTTTAATCTAGAATTGTGTTTTTCATTTTAAACCTGGATGTGATAGAGTAATTCTTTTGCCTCATTTGGATTCAGCACCCTCAAATCTACACAAAACTGGAATATTGGGTAAAAACTTGTTTTCAAGTTTAAGCTTCCTTTTGGTTTATGTTATTAGTATAATGGAATTCTTGCTTTAAGTTATTCTCCAGGTAACAAAGTACAAATTGAATAATTTAGCAAAAATAAGTATGTAGTAATATAGCAACTAAGAAAAACACAGAAGAGAAATACAACAGTGTGCTGTACACAAATTGCTTACAGTGGCTAAAAAAACATTTCTAATATTGCACTTTTCTCAGAATCAATGAATTGTATCTTACACAGCACCCTTTCACCACATGGCAAAAAAGGGACTGCAAGGAACTTCATAGGAGGGTTCCACGTTTTTAATTATGATCCAGATAAATGACTTGCTGAGGTCATCCAGCGAGTAGCTGAGGAGAAAACAGACTTCTCCTTAACTGACTGTCACATAGTCATAGCTGGCGTCAACTGTGCTCTTTAACTTACCTTTGTCAGATACCCTCGTTCACCCGGGTGCTGAGATTGAACTCTTTCTGACTCTGTTTTCAACAGTTCTAAAATTATATTTACTTTTTAAACATGCTGGCCAAAACTACAGTTTGTGATTTTTCTTTCAAAACGTACAATAAATCTGGTGTCATTCAATAAAATAATTCAACCCTCAGTTAACAAAAACATAGCAAAAACTGTCTTCATAACATAAAAACTGTTTTCATAACATCATTTTCATAAATGGGGAAAAACGTTTAAAGTTGCCAGTTGATCGCGGCTCATTTCTTTTCAACATTAATAAAACACATTATACAGTCATTAAAGTTATTACTATATATCAAATGAATGCAAACGTTCTTACTCAATATATAGGAAACGTGACTGAAGAATAAGCTCCACTTGCGCCAAAAAATTCAACATCGATATATATCATTGATCAGCTTGTTGGGAGTCGTAGTTTTACATTAACAAGCAGTTACTGTTTGGAAGGCTTCTCCCTTTTTAAGCACTACATTTCCCACAATAAAACCGCGAACTAAACGTCTGACCCGGAAAGGCGTTCGTAGAGCGGCGATTAATTGGCGCTTACTGAGTGATTGTCATTCAAAATACCCATTAGAAATGGAGCATTGGAGTTCCTCTTGTCCAATTGTGTGGTTTCGGAGTCGGGGCTTAAAGTTAGTGGAGGTGGTTGTAGAGTGATAGGAACTGTGGGAAAGAATCGAGTGAGGCAATCTGGAGAAAAGAAGGCTGTAAGCGCTGCTGAAATTGCTTTTGGGGCGTCTGCAGAAGCACTTAAGTTGCGAGTGTAGCCGAGTAAAATGTCAGCTGCAGTAGAGGACCTGGATAACAGCAAGGTACAGTAAACCATGCACTATGTAATTTTTGTTTTTGACGAAGCTTATAAGTATTTTTAGTTTAAGCAATTTCTTGTTTCCATCCTGTAAAATTCCGGGTTTTCCTTGACATTGAATTGGACGAATATTGGCCTATCATTGACTGTTTAGCTTTGTTGGTCTGAACTGTAGTTCCTGTGTTATTGTCTTCAGCTGTAAACGTGCCATATAAAGTAACCAGTTTCTTGCTATGATGGTATTAAAGTAAAACATTTTTTAAATCCGCATTTCTGATTATGTTAAAAGGTTTAGAACACCTGTTTTGTAGGCGATAGTTTTTGTAGGGTGCAGTTGTTGCTTTGTGGTTTGAGGGTGTCGGCTCAGTCCGCTGCAGACTGTGTCACGGAATGTGAAGAAGTCAGGCAAACCGTGTAAAGCAGGCGAATACGTTTCGTTTATCTCGTATTTTTAGTAGGGCTACGGTGTCACAACTCCTCTGCACTTTTTGTTTTACCTGAAGTACCTTGTACAGCCAGATTTGTTAGGTGAATGTTTCACTTCGTAAAATATAATGATCGTCTCAGAAGTGGAAGTGCTGCAGGAAAATGATTGACAAGTTTATACCGAATCTGCCTGCGCTTGGTATATAGATTACTTATAAAGTGGCAGAGCACAACTGCACAAAGCGAAGTGGTGACATAGTCCGTGCAGGAGGATAATTGTCAATTACAATTTTTATGTTCATAAGCTTGTCGCTCTAATGTCATAATTCTTTTCTCAGCTAAGTGCCTTAGGGAAGTTGCATACAGTTAATACTTAGTAGAATCTGGGAGTTTGTAATTCGGATATTTTAATAATTATTGTGAAATGTCAAAGTGGAAACATAATTGTGAAGGTGCATCTCAAATGGAGTGTCATACCCAAGACTTGTTTCCCTTTCTAAATTTAATTTTTAAAAAGTCTTAAAACTGTTCCTTCCCTTGCACGCACGTGTTTTTGCAGGTCTTTTGACGGCAGTTAAAGTCTTAAGATGAGTATCCACTTGCTTTGATCATAATAGCATGCCTTTTTCTTATTTCTCTCATTCTTTGCCATATTGCTGAACCACACTAAGGTTTAATTCAGTCTGTTAATGTACGGCAATTCTTTTGAAGTATGGGCTATATCCGGAGCCAGTCCTTGATATGTATATATTTATTTACAGTATCTATCTATTTGTATATTTTTGTTACTTGAATGTAGCTATAGCTGTTGCTTTGCTGGAAGATGAGTGACCGCAGCAAGTTTACCTCCAGGATTTTTCAATGCTTTCTGCCATTGTACAAATGTGCCAAGCTCGAATGCAAAGAGGTATATAGGGTGGTCCAGATCTAATTATGCAATTTTCATTACCCTGTAACTTATTAAGTTTATTACATAGAAAATCCCGGACCATCGAGAAGTGCGCAAACTGACGACATGAAGAATCGTCTTCGCGCCGAACTGGAATCGTCCCCGCATAAATCAGTCATCCAGACGATCTGGATCTGCATAATTAGATCTGGAGCACTCTGTACATGTACTGCTGCCATGCTTCATGACCTAGCTTGTGTTTGGTGATTGGTATATGATGTTAAGCTTCTGCTAAACATTACACTTGGCACAAAGGTCAGAAAGATCTGCTTCGATCTCATTAACTCAGTCATGTTTTTGATTCTTTTTTTTTTTTATTCTTTCTTAACTAGTAATTAGTAACTGCAGATGTGGTGCATGCACCTCTCACAGAACACAGCTCGGGCCACTCAGCCGAGGTTACTGCAGTGTCCTCAACTGACATCCAGTGATGCCTTTGCTCACATGCTGTTTGCTCGTGTGGCAGTTGTTTTCGTGTCACATTTCCGTGCCGGCACTCTGCATGGGAAGGACACGAAGCCCAGTAATGTGGTGGAGGAAGTCTGCACCTCCAGTTCTTTCGTCATGTGTAAGTTTGTTGCACGCGGTGTGCAGGATTTAACGCTTGCATTGAAATCAATCAGTTAGCCTGTGCAATGTGCTTCACTGTCAGCAGATCTCACCATGGGTCTTTTCCTGTCATTAATGTTGTGTATTGGCCCCGCTGTGCTTTTTCTGTCAACCACAGCACGCAGTTTCAGGCCTTTAATGATCTCTTGGGCACAGCCATCAGCAGTGTGTCTGTCTGCGGAGAGAGTGTCGACCTTGTCGAGAAGTTTACTTACCTTGGCAGTGACATTCGTGTCTCGAGTGACTCTTCCTATGAAGTCAGTAGACAGATTGGGAGAGCATGGAGGGTCATGATGTCGCTGGAAAGGGGTGTGTGGCGCTCCCGATATCTATGCAAAAGGACAAAGGTCCAAGTCTTTAGAGTCCTGGTACTTCCTGTCTTGCTATATGGTTGCGAGACATGGATCCTATCCAGTGACCTGAGACGAAGACTGGACTCCTTTGGTACTGTGTCTCTCCGGAAAATCCATGGGTCCCGTTGGTTTGACCTTGTGTTGAATGAGCAGTTGCTCATGGAGTCCCAAATGAGGCACATTACCTGCATTGTGAGGGAGCGTCAATTATGGTCATGTGGCGCGTTACCCCGAGAGTGATCCAGCTCGGAAGATTCTCATTGTTGGGGACCCGAGTGGCTGGACCAGGCCAAGGGGTCGCCCACGTAACACCTGGCTGCGGCAGATGGAGGAATATTTCTGGAGGGTGGGACTGGACCACGTGTCTGCCTAGGGGGTTACCAACCGTGATACCGAGTTCTTTCGTCGTGTAGTGGATGTCATGTAGCGGCAGTTTCGTCGTGTATCGGCAACACACTGTACCAGTGCATGCTCCCCAACTTGACTTGACAACACACAGCGACATCGCAGCCTGATGTGATAAGGATCTGAAGCCCAATTCTGTGGCTAAGGTAGCCTGCACCCCAAGTCAAGGATTGTGTTACACTTATCATGGTATAAGTTTTCAATGAAGACCAAGTTCAAGGTTCAAGACCCAGTGGTTTGTGAATTTATGTGTGGCAAACAAATCTTAACATTTTATATAGATAGATATAGATCAGTATACAGTGTAGGAAGTGTAGATTTGTTGATCAGGTAAATATGTTCTCAGGTTGCTAAGAGAAAAGAAAATTATCATAGACCTATTGGTGGTCTAATTGAATACTGCCTTTCTTGAGTGAATGCTCCTCTGTGAAGGACAACCACCTCAGCCACCCCACCATAATGTTCAGAATGTAGAACTAACACTGAATGTTGTACTCCAGATGCTGGGCTTAGATTCAACTCTTTGTTTTCATGTGTGCAAGTGGTACAAGTACCATCTACAATGAAATGTTTACGTACATGTGCCTGTGCAGACAGAACAAAATAAATATAGAATAAATACAAAAAATGACAGCAAATGCTTGTGGAAGGTAGCAAAAGTAGTAGCAGTGGAGGTGACAAGATTACTGATTGTTCATAAGCCTAATTGCTGTTCGGTAAAAACTATTTCTGAATCTGGAGGTTCAGATGGACTTTAGATGCTTTTCAGGACTGAGGAAGGTGAAAAGTGGCAGTGCAGGATGGCTGAAGTCCCACCTGATACTGTTTACCTTCCTAAGACAGTGTGTGGTGTGAATGTCATGGACTGCAGAGTGCTGAGTGCGAGTAATCTGCTGTATTGTTTTCACCACAGACTACAGAGCTCTGAAATCTTGAACTGAGCAGCTGCTGTACCAGGATGTAATACATCCTGTGAGGATGGATTCCACAGCACACTTGTAGAATCTGTACTGGATTTGTAAGTGACATCCAAGCCTTCAATGCGTTGTTGAGTTTTCTTAACTACTGCTGGAGTGTGGGTTGATCACTTAAGGTCATCAGTGAGGGTCAACCCAAGGAACCCGAAGCTGCTAACCTGCTCCACAGCCTCCCCTCCAATTTAAACGAGACAGTGCTCTCATCTGCTTGCTGAAATCCATGATCAGCTCCTTAGTTTTGCTAACACTGAGGGTGATGTTGTTATCCTGGCACCATTCTGCCAAGAATCAGACCTCCTCTCTGTAAGCTGTCTCGTCATCCTTGCTGATCAGACCAATTTTGTGGTGGTGTTGTCAACAAACTTGAGGATGATATTAGAGACAGAGAGCACCAAAGGTTTAAACATTACATCCAAAACTTATTTGGATGTCAAAATTGCAAAAATATGAAATTTAACAACCTGTGTCTGGGCAAGAGGCCTTTTATTTCTAAGGCAAAATAGCTGTAGTCACTATATATTTGGTAAAAAAAATGTGTGGTCACATAAAAAAAGCTCATTACTTAGATTATACAAATCATATCTAATAATGAGAAAAAATTAGAGTACAACAGACACACCAAAGTGAAGACAGTAGATTTTCAGTCTTAGTTCTACATGTGCATGTCACTTACTTCACAGAAAGCAAAAAGGCCTGGATAGTCTCTATATATCCACTTCCCCAATTCCCCTAAAAAAGATCAGCTATATTAAAGATTAATTTAAAGTATTTTTCTCTCAACTAACTCCTTTATAGTTTTATAAATGAAAACACATATTCATAACTTGAAAGTTTGCAATGATGAGATTAACCACATGATTTGTAAAACATTAGTTATGGTGCTTGTTAATTATACACTTGGAAGAACGGTTAACATTTTGTAGTTTGCTGTTTTTATAAAAGTGGGCAAGGCTTTTCCACTGAACTTCCATTATTGACACCATTGATTGGGGAAGTGGCCCAATAAAAATAAAGGCAAGAAAAGAGTTTATTAAATTATACATGCATATACTGTATATGGCATGGCTCGCTGGAGCCTGTTCCCACAGCATCAGCTGCTGGATTTTAGTATTTTACAGGGTTCACATTCTCACAAAACCCATTTGGATATGTTAACTAACCTGGCACATGCCTAGTTTGTTTGAGGTGGGGGGGATTTGGGGGACCTTGAAGAAATGGTGGGATGTCCAAACTTCACACAATTACCAAGCATGAGACTGTACCCCAAACCGGTGTTATGAACAAACTGCTGTTAGCTAACCTGCTGTCCTCATGAAAACACAATCAAGTGTGATGTTACTAGAAATTTTATTTTTATAAGATTTGATTTTAGCACCTCAAGGTTTTTGTTGTAAGTCTTGAAAACTTTCATGTTAGTTAGATTAATATTTCTCATTTATTATTTTTTCTTATTTGGCTGATGCCTTTATCCAAGGTGACTTACAGCATTTGACATTCAGTTAGTTACATTTCTTTTGGAGCACAGGTGACTTTCTCATGGTTACACAGTGTCACTTGCAGGATCTGAGGACCAAAGCCTTAACCATTACACTACACTGCCTGTGTCATTTGAGTTGGTGCAGCTTTTAAAGGAAATTATACATTGTTAAATACACAATGTAAAAAGAAAACCAGTTTAGAACTAAAGGTTCAGGTAACTTGGAAGTTTCAGTTAAAATAGCCATAATCTAATGTTGTTTTTATGTTCTCTTTTTTAATTTATAATCTGGTACTTTTTTCTGGATTTAATGGGACATATACCAGTTGGTGTTGGTCACTCTGCCTGTATGTATATGTGAATCCAGCATCTTCTCCATGAGTAACAAGTAAGTTGTATTGTAAATGTGGAGCACATACATTACAACATAGTTACACTTAAATTGCTGCAGTATGCAATAAAAAAATGCAAACTGCTAATTTTTTTTACTAAGTCAGTGTCATGCACTTCCTCAGATACTTATTAAAATGCTTATAAATTTATGCTGTTACTTGCAACATTTAAATGTCATTAAAATAAAATGACTTTTAATTATAAAAAAATGTGGAACCAATCTGTTCCTCCATAAATCTGTTTCCCATTACACGTTTGGTTTTCTTTATTTATTATTCATTTTCTGTTAATTTGGATATGTCATACTCTGACCACTAGTATTGCAGTCACAGGTTTTGTTATGTTTTCATGGTGAATATATTGATAAATTAAGAGCGGGGTGTGCTGCCTTTTTTTTTTTTTTGGCAGGGAGGTTGAAAATTGACAGGAAGGGTACATATCCGCATGTCCCCTGATTAATGATGGGAGACTCTGCTCTCCTAGAATAAAATTTTGCTGAAATACATTCCAAAGGAAATGGTTCCTTCCAAGTCAACAGTACAATATCTGTTATTTTACTTAGTCAGCAAGAAAGTTTAAACAGCAGCAAATGTTGAGTTCAGGAGTTACTGGGAACAGATGCATTTTTTGCCTTGCATAACTTTACCGCAGTCTTTCTCTCTACCTTTGATACTATTGCTTAATGCTGTTTTTTTTTCCAAAAGGGTAAAATTCTTCTGTTTCATTTCACAAAATGAAATATAAAATATTTTATGCTGGGCAAGTCATGTTTTGATTATACTAGATTTTAATTTAACTGTTCAGATGTCAATGTTAAAAATTGTGTTGCAGAGTCTTTGCTTTGAAAGAAAGGGATAATTAAGTAACTTGATGTCAAGGATTACTGAAAAAAATTAACAGAATTAAAAATTAATTTGCATCTAAATGTCATAATGGGAATATTAAAGTAAAATAATGTCTGTGGTCCCCGGCCGGGCGCCTAGGAGGACCAGAGGAGGGCTTGTGCCTCCTCCAGACCGCGAGGGGGCGTCCGTCCTGGTTATGTTGGGGGCCTTGGGTACAGGGCTTGGAAGCCCAGCCCTGTAGGGACCCGTGGCCACCGCCAGGCGGCGCCCCAATGCCGGAGTATCCCGTGTGGGACCCAGTCAGGGCTGGAGCCCGGCCGGGATGCCCAGGAGGACCAGAGGAGGGCTTGTGCCTCCTCCAGACCGCAAGAGGGAGATCACCCTGGTTGTATTGGGGGCCTGAGGAACCCTGGAGCCCAGCACTTCCGCCATACCAGGAAGTGCTGGGGGGAAGAGAACAGGGGACACCCGGATGGCTTCCGGGTGCGCAGCCGGCACTTCCTCCACACTTGGGTGTGGCCATGACTGATTGCCGGGAAGCAGCTGGAGCCCATCCGGGTTCCCATATAAGGGGCCGTCTCCCTCCAGTCAGCAGTGTATGTCGGGTGGAAGAGGACGGGAGGCGGCCAAGAGAAAGGCACTGAAAGAGTGAGGCCTGGACTTTGGGGGAATCGGTGCTGGAGGCACTGGGGTGTGTGAGTGCACAAAAGATTTGTAAATATATTGTAAATAAACAGTGTGTGGTGGAACTATGTTGTCCGTCTGCCTGTGTCCGGGTCCCAGTCCACATGTATTACAATGGAAATATCTACCACCCTTCTCAAGTTTAGTGACCCCGGATATTCTGTTATTCTGCTCTAAATGGTCTTGTCATGGAATTATGGACTAGTGGCTAAAGTATTCTCCATTAAAGCTTTTAATAATAATAATAATACTAATAAATCAATTGGAAGGATGCTTGTAATATTTGCATATGCCTCATTTCCTGTTTGTTTTTTTTCCCATTCAAATTAATTTTTTTAGTTTCATTAAATATGCAGAAATAAATTAAGTTTGTTTTTAGTGTATGCAGTTTCAATTAATTCCTCTTTCACTTTTTGGAATTCTGTTAAAAGCGGTTTGACTGGGGTACCAAAAACTTTTCATGCAAAGTTGTTAGTTCAGGTCTGACTCCCATCCCCAACTGTATAAGGAGGTTAACTTTCTTGGGAAAATGTATTTTTGCTTTTATTTTCCCTACACCTTTTACAGTAAAGTACACTGGGAGATTGTTTCCAACTCTGGAAGCGCAATCTGCTTTTGCAGGCAATATCTACTGACAATTCCATGCATATTATCCACGACTTTATCATATTGCATCTCTTCACCCTGTCACTCCACTCCTTGATAAATATTGGGCTGTTCCTCCTCTCTCAACTTATTGTCTTCACACTAGTCCTTCCCTAAGTGACTAAGTATTGCCCATGTAGCCCCTAAAGCCCTCTTGCAACTTGCATCAAACTTACAAAGGACACCCTTTTTTTTTTTTTTTGCTTGTGTGAAAGCCATGCAGTATTGAAAATGACAACATCATTAATGAAGCCTGGAAAAGTTTTGTTCATTCTATTACATGCCATGTCTCTTTTCCCCATCCTTATACTAAATCCTTTTCCCTCCCATTTCATTAGAAAAAATAAGTTTTAATAGTCTTAAATGTGAAACATTTTTCATTTTAAAGCAGAATTTTACAGCCTTTAAAAGAGAAGTATTACTACTTAATCATATTGGTTGCTGATCCTTCTTGCATAAATTTAAATACTTATCAGTCCTTTAAATTGTTTTAATCTCTGTGAATTGCTGCAGAAAACTGGGAAACTATAAATAATGCAGACTTAATTCTATTTCTGTTTTTCAAATGTAATTTAAGTGGTTTCTTTTTTTTTAACAATAAAAAAGAAATTTAAATTTTTTGTTTGTTTAAGGGTATTAACAAAGTTAACGTTTGCTGGTACCATACCATTTAAAAATGTGGGTTTTTTAGTATTTTTGTAGTATTAGTATACTGAACAACCCTTGCTGGGATTCTTTACACAATAACCAGTCTAGTACAGCACATAATCGGATGAAAACCTCATTGCAGACCCAGGATGGAAGAGGGGGGAAAGAGAGAGAGACAGAGAGACCCTGATGTTAAATTGGTTAAGGCTTCTGTTGTCTCTGAGTTTCCAGTTAAGTGTCTGGCTAGGTTAGATAAGATTAAGTTGCTGCCATTGTTCCTTCTCTGTAGAAGAGAGTTCATTTGGTGTAATATACATGGACTATCAATGTGCTAGTCTGCCTGAAAAAATGCTTTAAGGTTCAGAGTGTTTGGCTCTGCCAGCGTCCTTAGCCCTGTTGCTGATTATAATTGTGCTTACAGTGGCCGGTCATAGCATAAATCATGTCAACAATAGTTGACACACTGGGCTTTATTTTTCCTGTCACACGAAAGGGTCAGTGTGGAATGCAGTTTTCATAGCCATCTGTGAAATATGCTTTCCTTGTGTGTTTTATTTTATGTTTGCTTAGCAGGAGCGCTTCTTTTCCTGGTTTAGGAAGAGGAGTGAAACAAAAGGTGGTCTTGATGAAGAATTTGTTGACAAGCTACTTCATTTTGAAACGTCACAGTATCTAAAATTATAAATGTGGCACACTACATTTTTCGTTAGTGTTGTTAACACAGACTTGCTCATTCATAATGTTATCAGCCTGAGTCATGTGTTTGGCTGTAAGGAAATGACCATTATCTGAAGGCTAAAATAAGTATTGTGGTATTTGATTATACATCGATGCCTTAGAAAGGGTTTTGGATCTAACCGTAGTTTATTTAACAAAGCTCTTTTGCCAAACTGCTTTAGTCTCTTAAAAAATAAAAACAAAATATTTACAGTATACATTTAAATACTTGAAGTGTAAAACCATTAATGTCTGTTCTCGTTCTTCATGATACCTGAACTTTAAGCATATTAAAATTGTTACCTTTGTTTAATATTAGTGTGTGTTCTTGTTTTTGTGTGATGCTGTTTATCTGACAAACTCTGAAAATGCAAAGTTACTTTGGATCTTCCCTTAATTTTTATTTATTTCTTTTGCTAAAATTGCAAATTTTCCCATTCATACAACTTTATTATTTTGTAGTTTCAAGTTGCATTGGAGCCACTTTTTTGTCAGGTTTTCATTCTGTAGCCTTTCTGAGCCTGGCTCAACTATGATAGTTGTAACTATGTGCTTGCGTTGTAGTATATTGTCAGAACCTATAGTTATGACACTACGAGCTTTTACATGTGAAGAAAGTCCAGTTTACTTGTTAATAAGCCAGTGTCACATTACATGACTTGTAAACTTGACATCTGCAATTGCTAATCTTGTTGTCGGAGCATGTCAGTTTACACAACTAGAAATTACATGGCATGTCAAATGACACGACTGTGTGGTGACTTTCTATTTGGTCATGGTACATAAAACACAGCGCATCAGACAGCTGAGCCTCTCTTCTGTTTGCAAGGTCCCGAACACCTATGTTCTTTATTCCTCATTGCTGCTTTGTACTTCTGGGTGATTGTTCATTGCTTGTGATCTCTCATATGCACACAAGCTCATACCTATGGCTTAAATTGAAATCCAGGGTGAGTTGCAGACTGATCAGTTGCCGAGGATGTTGGAGCATGTCGAGACTGCCCCGACTTGCTAAGATTATGTAAATGAAGCCAACAAATGAAAATCGATGGAAAAGTTAATGAGAAAAATGTCTAGTGATACTGTCAACTAATCTGTTGCTGATTTTATTTAGAATCCACAGTTACATCATGCAATAATGCCTTTGAACATGTTCCTGTACTTTGTGACTTTCTTTGGAAATTCTGTCATAATCTTTACGATGCAAAAGCCTAGTTGATACGTGTCTCACTGCAGTGACACACCTTATATTCATGAAATATTTGACTTACTGGTGTTTGTGCTTGTTTGAATAATGAATCAGCTGCAGACATTACTAAAATCTAGTCCTGCAGTAGTCATGAAAATGTTTATATCCCTGCTTATTAAAATTAGGAATGTGCAGTGTGGTTAATTTTTAATATTCAAATAATCGTAAAAGTAAACATGCAGTAGTGCTGGGCGGTATGACCAAAATTCTATATCACTGTATTTTTTAAAATTATACTGGTTTCACGGTATTCAACTGTATTTTTTTTCCCCTGCATGATTGGATGTTAACCACATTTTCCACTGCTATTACTGCAGTAGTCTGGCTAAGAATTACCTATTCCACTGTCATGAGCATTGTACATTGTACAAAAAAACATTTTAATGTTCACACAAGTATTATTACAGGTTTGCATGGCCCCATAAAGTGATAGTTTTCAAGGGGGTGGCACTAATGAGGAGAAGGAATCACATTGCATGACAGATGCAGTCAAAATATAGAACCATTTTATTGAACAAATTTTGCAAACAACTTAATTTTGACAACAACTTTTCAACCATCCAAAGAAACATTTAGACTTCGTAAAATATCCAGAGGTACTTGTCAAAAGTTGTATTACACTGAGCATGTCTTAGAAAAGTAATAAATAGTAAAAAAAATTTTTTGTAAACCAACTACACTTTCTGTTAATGTTAACAATCTCTGTCCACTGACACGTTAAAGTGACTTTTTAAACAACTTTACCATTATTAAACTGCATAATATTTAAACTAATAAATAATAAAAATAAAATAAATAATAGTATTATTACTGATAGCTGCACTATTGCTTCAAGACTTCAAGCCCAGGTGCATTACACAGTATTCACAAAATAAAAATAAAGTAAAATAAAACAAGTGCAACTTGGTGATGACATCTTTACCAACTGAACCATCATTTAGGCAAACTGCATTAATATGGACCTTGCTTCAAGCTAGGTTATACAGTATACATAAATAATAAAACTGCAACTTGCATTTATAATGCTATTTGTGGTATAGCCCTACGGAAGCATATTAGGGCCTTGGTGAAGAAAAAAAAAATACGGACATAGGGAAGAAAAAAACAAACTATATGTCGAGAATAAAGTCGACATGTTGACTTTATTCTCGGCATTTCTACTTTAATTTTGACGCTTATGTCGAGATTAAAGTCGACATTTCCATTTTATTCTCATAGTTTATTTTATAATTAAAGTAGAATGTTGTAAACTAAACTTCATCCTAAAATCGATGTTTAATTTACTAGATTTTCTCAAACCCTGTCATATGTTAATGCAGCACATTAAATGCTTTGTGTTAAGTGTTCCCCGACCCAGTTGTTAATCACTACGCTTCTTAAACTGACTTCCTCCGCACTAAGAGGCGCCGGCAGTGATCACTGCACAGAATCCATTCACGTCATGATATTCCTGCTCTCTGAAAATTTAGCATGCCAAGATATATACTTGATATCATTTTCAGGATGAAATGCATTAAAGCAATTATTAAACATGCTCGGTATTGAGGTGGTAGTGCTGCTCCCTTGCAGTAAGGGGTTCCCAGGTGTATGTTCAGTGTAGAGAGCCTTAATGCAGGTGTGACGAGGCTCCTAAAAATGGATGTATGAATGGGTATCGCACAGGTTCAACTTAAATATTTTGTAAATATTGGGTTTGTGATCTGGTGGTCAGAGACATGAACACAGAATTCAATGGATGTTCTTCTGAGCAGACTTTCTTTAATGCATGCATGCTGTCTGTCTGACGTACCAAAACCCCAGTTCCTATTCTTCCTTTTTCTTTCTCCACATAACCAATCACCACACGATAAACGTCTTTGTGAAATCAAAACTAGTTATAAACTTAGCCTACGGAGTGTCCAGAACTTTAAAAATATCTTCGTTTTACATGTTTAATTATGCCATCCATTCAGGATTGCACCCATCCCAGCAAGCATTGCGTGCGAGGCAGGAGCAAATCCTGAACGAGTCGCCAGTACATCGCAGGGTGAATACGAGCAAAACATACACTAGCAGGGAAAATATAGCATAACAAAACCCCACATCCTGCATGACTTTGAAAGAAAACTGAAGCACGCTGAGTAAACCCACTAGAAAAACATGCATATTCAAGGCAGGGTACACCCGAGACACCACCGTGCCCCCACATGATTAATACGTGCTTTAATGCATTTCATCATGAAAATTATATCAACTATTTATCTTAGCATTCTAAATGTTCAGAGAGCAGGAATATCATGAAGTGAATGTATTCTGTGCGGCAATTGCTGCCGGCGCCTCCTCATTACAAGAGGAAGTCAGTTTAAGAATCATGTACCGATTTAACATGGCTCAAGGAACACTTAACACAAAGCATTTAATGTGCTATATAACTTATGACGGGGTTTACAAAATATTCATTTTACGATAAAGTTTAGTTTACGATGTTCTACTTTTAATGACAAATTACGAGAATAAAGTCAACATGTCAACTTTAATCTTGACATAAGCGTCGAGATTAAAGTGGAAATGTCGAGAATAAAGTCAACATGTTGTCACACTATTACACAGTACCCAGGTACATTACACAGTATTGAAAAAAAATAAAACAAGTACAACTTGGCTTGCAGTATTACCCAGTAGTATAAAAACAGTATTTACACATTTGAACATAATGGTCCACATCCGACCTTTTAAAACCAAAATATCTCCAGGCAACGGACGTGACTCCTTTTTTTCGGCAAAATGTCTTCTGTGTCATCATGTTCAACTTTATCATCAATTTCGGAATGTTCTCTGTCCATTTTCACCGCGCAATACCTACACTACTGCATGTACAGTACTCCGTTGCATGCCTATTTAGCGGTGTAGCAGTGAATAAGAGCTCCCGCGCAACACCTCTGTGATTAGTGGTGTAGCAGTGAAAAATATCCCCCCCTTGAACAGTTTCCCGCTGCAACACATTCCGAACGTTGTTTAGGCAATTTAAACTGGTGTTGCGGTATAAGAAAAATCCATATCATAACAAAAATAAACTGTTTTCGTTATGAGCCGGTATACCGCCCAGCACTAACGTGCAGGTATTTGGTTAACTCCAAAAAAGCGTTTCATCACCAGTCAGAGCACATGTTACCTGAGACACTGAGTATACTTTTACATGAGGTTAATGAAACTTTTTTTTTTGGAAATTTAAACCAATCAGAACTTAAAGCATGTCTTAAACAAATTGTGTACTTTTTGTTTTACTACTGGTTGTACAAATGGTAAAGAGCCCATGTAAACACTATCCAGTTATACTTGACAAAAAAGAAACTTTCCTACATCTGTAAACAACATTCTTAGTAGCCTACCTGGCTGCATTGTTTTAACAACTCCGATCACATTTTTAAGAAAATCGGCATATCCACGTGTTAAGAGGAAAATCTGCATCTGAGCTTGTTAAATTATGCCTGCAATGGAAAATACCCTTTCAGTGGGCAGTGACGCTGTGGGAACACAGTGCTGGAACAAGTGACCGAGTTTCAGAATTCTATTTGTGCAGTTTTTCCAGCACAAAAGCAGGTCTTTGTTTTGGTGGAATGCAACTTTTCCATTGAGAAAAGTTCCAACTCATGCCATGCTTTTGCACCCTCCGTACTATTATCATTGCTGCGACTGCATCTTAGTCATCAGCCCTTTTCTTGCTGATTCCAGTGCCATGAATGTCAATAGTGTTGTACCATGTTAGCCATAGATTGATATAGAAGGCCTTAGCTGCCTCGAAAGCTTGCATTTTTGATCTACAGTATTTAGTTAGCCAATAAAAGGTGTCAATTTCACCCTACTTTCTCCAGTGCCATGAATAAGCATCTTGAATTCAGCTGTGTCCTCAATTTGTTCAGAAAGCATGTGGTATTTTTCTTTAAGTTTTTGTTTCACGCATTGTTTTACCACCTAATCAAGGAAGCTCAGATGTTTGTGTCTGGGTTCAGTAGCACTGGTGAGCAACTCAAGTCTTACTGCTCTCTCAGAATCTGGTGTGATCTGCCGGTAAAATTATTCTGCTACTGTGTTTTTAAACACTTTGTACACTTTGGCAGGTTCTCCATCTTTTAGTATGAGATTTCGGTTTAGAAGTGTGCTGGTCACAGGATAGAGCATGGATATGCAGACATTGGACTTGAAGCACAAAGCAGTGGAAGCACAGGTGGATCAATTAGCTCTAGTGTTCTGGCCTCTGTTAATTTGGTTACATTCCTATCAGACAGTGTAGCACAAATCACCCACTGCTGGTCATGCATGTCCTCAAACATATCATACATAGTGTTCCAACAACCCTATATAGGTTTGTGCTCCGGCAGATTCTGCTGTCATTGACTTTCAGTGCATTAGTACCCAAGTAGTACTAATAAGTGTAAGTGGTTTGCTAATCTGCTGCAGACAACAATTCATATTTATAGCCTTGAATCTATTATTAATTGCACTTTGAACCATATGAGCAAAACACGGCACAGATTCCCACTTCAGCCATTTATTTGCTAAAATCATATTACTGGCAATATCGTGTACACATAAATTAACTTTGCAAGCCCTAGGCATCGAGGGCTGTTGTGCAATGATCAGCTGTGTTTTACCCAGTGTGTTGCAAAGTGGCAAGTTTCAGTTCCTAGTCATCTTGTACGTAATGACAGGCAATTGTCATGAAGGACTCCGTTGCTAATTAAGTCTAAGGGTCTGCTGTAATTGCCACACACCTCCATATTTGGAGCTTATTTTTTGTGGCTGTTGCTCTTTCATCAGAATGCCATCAACCGTCTATTAGATGCGGTACATTATCAGTGGTTAAGGATTACATTTTGGAGGAAGTAACTGCTGCTGATTTCATCGCCATTCAAGCTGACGAGGCGACTGACGTTTCCACCCACTGTCAGCTGGTGCTTGTGCTACGTTACATCGATTCCAATGGTAACATCCAAGGCGCTTTTGAGTTCTTTACCATCCAGAACGCAAACGCTGATTCCATTGCTACAGCGCTTCTGGACCGTCTAAGTACCATACTACCAGACGGACAAAAAAACAAAGTAATTGCCCAAACTTATGACGGGCCACTGTGATGAGAGGAAGCACCGCGAGTGCAACGTAAGATAATGGAAGTCTGCAAAAATGCTCACTATGTTCACTGCTACGCGCATCATCTGAACCTCGTCATGCAGCAGGCGACATCACGCATTCCCAGAATCGGCACTTTTTTTTCTGACCTTGGTGGATTTTCTGCCTTCTTCTCCAGGTCACCTAAGCGAATCGCTGTGCTTGACCAAGTGGTTGCACAGACTTCCCAGGGCCTCTACAACACGGTGGAACTTCCAAAGTCGCGCTGTAAACACTGTGTACGAACACAAGGATGACATTTTAAAATGTTTTCAGTTCATCAGAGACTCAGGGAACTTTGATTCCTCAACTGTCAGAGAGTCGGGGGGTTTTGTAAGGATGCTTGAAGACGAGGCTTTCTGTTTTTTCCTGGCATTGTTTCACAAGATCATGCCAAATGTAGACATGCTATTCAACCAGCTGCAGAAGAGGAACAAGATGCAGTTTTTTTTTTTCCCACCACAGTTATTTTCCTGTACATGGTTGTCCTCACATTTGTCGTGTGTGTGTGTATATATATATATATATATATATATATATATATATATATATATATACTGAAATAATTGATCAGACATGATTTAATAATGTTCTTTAACTTTGTCTGCATTGCAATAAATCATATTGCTTTGATTTGTGAAGAATTGTTTGAGAAATTGTTTGCTGTACCACAGCCCCACCTCAAAACATTTTCACCAGCCGCCACTGGTGTCAATTTCACCCTACTTTCTCCAGTGCCATGAATAAGCATCTTGAATTCAGCTGTGTCCTCATTTTGTTCAGAAAGCATGTGGTATTTTTCTTTAAGTTTTTGTTTTACGCATTGTTTTACCACCTAATCAAGGAAGCTCAGATGTTTGTGTCTGGGTTCAGTAGCACTGGTGAGCAACTCAAGTCTTACTGCTCTCTCAGAATCTGGTGTGATCTGCCGGTAAAATTATTCTGCTACTGTGTTTTTAAACACTTTGTACACTTTGGCAGGTTCTCCATCTTTTGGTATGAGATTTCGGTTTAGAAGTGTGCTGGTCACAGGATAGAGCATGGATATGCAGACATTGGACTTGAAGCACAAAGCAGTGGAAGCACAGGTGGATCAATTAGCTCTAGTGTTCTGGCCTCTGTTAATTTGGTTACATTCCTATCAGACAGTGTAGCACAAATCACCCACTGCTGCTCATGCATGTCCTCAAACATATCATACATAGTGTTCCAACAACCCTATATAGGTTTGTGCTCCGGCAGATTCTGCTGTCATTGACTTTCAGTGCATTAGTACCCAAGTAGTACTAATAAGTGTAAGTGGTTTGCTAATCTGCTGCAGACAACAATTCATATTTATAGCCTTGAATCTATTATTAATTGCACTTTGAACCATATGAGCAAAACACGGCACAGATTCCCACTTCAGCCATTTATTTGCTAAAATCATATTACTGGCAATATCGTGTACACATAAATTAACTTTGCAAGCCCTAGGCATCGAGGGCTGTTGTGCAATGATCAGCTGTGTTTTACCCAGTGTGTTGCAAAGTGGTAAGTTTCAGTTCCTAGTCATCTTGTATGTAATGACAGGCAATTGTCATGAAGGACTCCGTTGCTAATTAAGTCTAAGGGTCTGCTGTAATTGCCACACACCTCCATATTTGGAGCTTATTTTTTGTGGCTGTTGCTCTTTCATCAGAATGCCATTCATCCCTCATAGTTATGCATTTTTGCCAGAGTACATTACTCTGGCTGAACATAATTTAGTATCTGTCTAAAGCCATTCCCTTCAACAAAGCAGATGAGCAGCATGTCCCATGACAATATGTTTGCGATCAGTTCTGATAATTTTTATGCTCAGACTGAATCACATTTTCGAGGTGCACTAGTAAATGCAGTTACAGCCGGTTGCTTGTGCTCATCCCTTGATTCAAGCATTTTTGAATGATTAAGCATTGCAGTGAAACTGATTGAATCGTTTAAAGAAAGTTTTGCATTGCAGATCTTCCACATAACAATGCTGTTGTTTTCTGTTTTGAAATACTGCCAAACCGGACTCTTCTTTGCCTTTTACAAAAAAAATAAATAAATAAATTCAGTATTTGAATAATGGTGCTGACAACGGTTAACCATTTGTTCGACTACCTATTCATATCCCTACTTAAAATCCACCATCAATTCTTTTTGCTTTCTTGAAATTCAATTCCAGATTATTTAGTCAGAATAATTTAACACGTTCTGTTACCTTAGCCCCATATTCAGATTTGTCATAATGTGTGATGAGACCTAGAAAGTTGGTGTCATTTGAAAAACTGGGCCATCTTTACAAAATCCACACGTGAAATATAATTGTTAGTGCGCAAAAATGTAGCGGTAGTGATGGGACACAAGAATATGGGTCAACCTTTCTCAGGATGTTGGTTTTAGAGATGTCTTATCACCTTCAACATGTGCTTACTGTCAGGAATAAAATCCATTCACGGATTAATATAAGGATTGATCAATACCAGTGTCTTTCTGCTTGTAAAAAGTGTTTGCTTGTTCATTCATCAGGTGCTGTGAGAGTGACAGGTTGCTTCTGCATTACTAACCAAGAAAAATCTTATAGCCATGATGTTGCAATATTGTGGAAATTATTATTTATTTGACTTTATACAACACGTGTATGCATAATGTACTTATAAATGTAGGTAATTAGGTTGTGATCATTTCTGCACGTTTTCTTTGCTAGTCTTTTAATTGGCTTTTAGTTGCATTTTTGAAATCGATACAAGGGAATTAAACCTGACCAAAAAGTTTGTCTCCCCTTGTTTTTCACCTAACGATCAAAAGTGGATCTCCAGCCACATTCTGATTGTCCTAAAATCTTCAGTTTGACACACTCCAGCATAAGTTCAACTTTTTTTTTTTTTTCCAATTATTGTGGTAACCACTAAGAGTTCTGAATTTTTATAGCTTATCTTTGGTTTCCGCTGTCAAGCCCTGACTGACAAAAGCACTTCAAATTATAAATGGAAATATGAATTAAAAAAAAAAATGTCCTTTTACCCTGCTAAGAATAAGGTGGAAAGGCGTAGGAAACTACAAATTTATGCAGCAGAGGCAATATTTTTGTTATACCATCTGTTTCATTTTATTAGCAAACTCATAAAAAATGTCTGACCGATGACACACCACAATGTTAGCAGTCCTGGAGTTATTCTTTCACCAGTGTGATCTGTCCAAGTCAAATGTGTTAATTCTGGATTCATTTTGGGTTTCATGGTATTACAGTCAAGAAAGCAGTTAATATGTCCAGACTTTCAAAATTGAATCTTGCGTATTAAGATCCAAGTGTTCTAGGAAAGCAGGGTCATCTCCCCATGTCTAACTGATAGGAGCTTCTAAACGTCTGATTTATACTTTGATCACTGAATTCTAAATTAAAGAGAAAGTTGGAAAGTTAGAAACCACAAGTGAAAGTGCCCCTCATATGGAAGTGCCTGTGGATACTGTACTTTTTTTTTTTTTGTCTAGTCAAAGTTTATCTCTGCCTATGCTGCACCAAAGCTCCACAAGCAAAATCAAAGAAAGCTGACATCTTTAGTATAAGAACAAATGTGTGAATATGAAGCAGCACAGAATTTTATTTCTTCTAGTGATTAGCTGACCCCATTTTTTATTAGTATTTGAGAATTTAAAAATTGTTCAGCACATATTGATTGTGTATATATAATTTAGTGATTTATTGAGAAAATAATAAGCTAATCAAGTTTATAGTTTCTCATGGGTGCTCAGAGTAAATTTTCTTTATATTGATGATTTTGTCTTTTTTTTTTTTTTTAAGTTATCTCCTGGAAGCCGTGATATTTCTGTCCATAATTTTTACTGTACAGGTGCAGTTATTCAGATTAGTCAAGTTTGTGTGCTTAACTTTGCCTAGTACTGTCCCTAGAAGTGCAGTATTTCCTCAAGTGCTGAAATCGTCACTATCTCTTGGTAAACATTGCTTATGTGTATTCAGTGATTTTAAAGTTTGTAATATCGGGAGGCTGTTGACAGTATCTTAGTACTCTCCTGGTGTCTGTCAGTGCCACTCATTCTGGAAAAGATGGTTTTGGAATAACTAATTGGTAGGCTCCAGTGTTGTGAAGATGTTGCAAAATAATTTTTTATTCAGCAGTTTAACCAGACAGAAAGTTGTGGTTTCCTCTTGCACATACTCACTTTCGAATACACAATTTCGAATGGCATAGTGGAGCAGTAGTTAGTACAGATAGCTTCACTCCATGGAGACGCAAGGATAATGTGCAGATTCCACCAAACTGGGCCTCTGGGCCACGGTTTGAACCTAGGACACTAGAATTGTATGGTTGCAGTGCTAACCACACAATTGTCATTCTACAGGAATATATTTCAAAGTTAATTTGTTTTTGTTCATTTTATTCATAAGAAGTATCAGCATTAACACTATATGCATGTGTTGTTTTTTGTAATCTTAGCTTTATTTCTAGGTAATTTATAGAATTATCATTTCTTTAATATAACATGTTGTTTCTGTTTCTCAACCTTCCTGGGAACACAACTCCCCTTTATCCACAATCATGATTTTGTAACCCACCGAGGTGAAGGTAGTCCCCTTTGGCGAATCAAGCATGATCATCAGTGTGGGGGGTTATCCCCCTTTGTGAATTGAAAACGATCATGAGTTAGTTTTGGGGTTGACCTCTTGGTAAATCGAACATGAACCTCAGAGCAAAGGGGTGGGATTGGGGATTCCCCCTTGGTGAATCATGGATGAACATCATATGTGGGTCCCTCTTGTTGAATGGAGCACAAACATCAGAGTGGGGTGGACCCCATTGTAAATTGATTTCTGTCATCAGAGTGGGTATGGGTGGGAAGATTGAGTGTGATCATCAGAGTGGTGACTCGCCACAATGCAGTGTAGTGAAACACTGATATACTGTAACACCAAAAGATTTTGTTACGTACTGTTGCATGTTTAGGAGGAACCAAAATGATGTGTAAGATTTGGATAAATTTAAATAGCTTATGTTCATCTTTTTTTCCTTCCCCTTTATGGAACACTGGAAAGTTAAAGGAATTCTCCAACCAAAAATTATATATATATTTTTGTGTGTTATTTACCCCATGTAATTTGTAGTGATTGCCAGGAAAAATGCAGAATGGAGTGAAAATGTTTATGATAAAATACATGGCAATAGTGACCAAAACTGTACAACAGCAAATGATGGCAATGATGAACAGAAAGAGTCCATGGAAGAAGGAGAGAAAAACATCTTACAATACTTGTGTTGCATAATTCGCAGTTATCCAGTCGTATGCTCAAAATGCGAGAAACTTGTGGCTTTTTTGATAAAACATTGTTAAATAGACACTTCCAAGAAAGTCATTGCACATGAACCAAAAACTAATGCCGGAAGAATTAGTTTCGGCACAGTGGTAGGTTGTTGGTGAAAGAAGGGCCTGTTGCATTATCACTCAGTCTCAATTTGCTGTAGTTTTACAGTGTTGGAAGAAAAGAAGATGTGTGCTTCTGTTACTCTCACTTTGTCACATTCGCCACATCAAACAGAAGATCAAAATATAGAAATCCTTAACTTGCACTCTGTCTCCACCACAGTGGCTTTATAAGCACAGAAATTCACTACTCCCTGTAGACTCGCTGTGTACACTCACTGTGTATTACTCACCATGGCTTGTGATGGCATGAGGAAGAAAATTATGCCCATTTTGTTTCTCTCTCTCTCTCTCTCTCTCTCTCTCTCTCTCTCTCAGTGCATATTGGTCTTGCTCATTGTATGAATCTTCTTGTCATTATTGTCTTTTCTAAAGAGTACAGTGAAATTCTTACTTAACTGTGCTAATCAACATGTCTCCCTGATTATTGAATACATTACCCCAAAACATTTCTCCCTTACCATGTTGCAGTAGGCAGTCATGTTAAGAAAAATTACTTGCTCCCGACGCAAGTTGCCAGGCATAGGACTCTCTTTCGTTGCTCTGGCTACATTGAATTTTTCTTGTACAGTGACAGGTCTGCCACATGGACATTTTTTAAACATTTCGTACATGTATGTGCATATATGTGTGCGTATGTATTTATACTTAATGTATCCTCTGAGAAATAAGTTCCCCTTTAATAAAATGTGGGTAAAACGGCATATGGCTCATGCGTAAATTCAAGTTGGCTAGAGTGCTGTCATTGTACAGCTTCATTACACAGAATACTTGTTGTCTGCCATTGTTATTGTACTGTAGACTGCAAAGTTGTTGTACGTAAGTGGCTGGTTAGTTTTCATCTATACTGTATTATATTAATAAATTTGTAAAGTGATAAATGTAATTTGCTTAGAAGTTGAAGAAAAGAAATGCCACTTAGAAAGGTCATTAGGTTTAATACCCATTCATGAAAGGGGTTGGTCCAGACTTCGGAAGAGGAAGTGCAGATAGAGAGCACTTATCTGAAAAGACTTCAGAGATGTTTCTTCCCTGCTAAAGTGAAAGAGTCTGGGTGCGTGGCCACCGGCAAGTCTCCTTAAGGATCTCCACTTTGAATGCCTAACAGAGCTGAGAAAAGAGACGCAGACGGTGTTGCAAAGTACAGCTGCTGGCTTGAAAAGTCTAGGAAATGAATACTATAGATAAGAGCATGTTTAAAGCACAAGGAAAGGAGACTGCAGATGGCGTGAATCTTGTGACGCCACCTTAAACCATAACTGCCTAAACACCTCCACAGTTATTACAGTATATATCCATATTTCTCCCACGTTAAATCCACCTCCTGTAACAAAGGTTCTGATAATGAACTAAAATATTGGAATGTGTCTACTTCATTAAACAAGATATTAACAATATGTTATGTATAAATGTATTTGTGCCCAATATTTGTTTTAAAAAAAAAAACAAAACACTTTATTAAAGAGGTAAGATCTTAACAAGGGAAGCCTTGTTTAACTGTAGCATTTGTAGGTTTTCCAAATGTATAGAGTGACTTTTATCTCTCCCAATGCACAATGATATGCTCCTCAACCTACCTCTAAAGGCTGAGCCCAGACATTCTGGAAATTAAGCTCATTTCTGATGCTTATACCTGTGAACTAGTTTTCTCTGTCACTTCCCAAAGTTCATAGGTGGGGCAGGGATGTAGATCGACCAATAAATAGAGAGCTTTGCCTTTTGCCTCACCTTCTGTCTTCACCATGTGATCCCTATGATGGCTTCTGGTCAATTGATGATGAGTTCCTGTTGTCATCCCTTTTTTTTTTTTTTTTAAATCAGCTGACAAAGAAGTGGTGGATATTGATGAGTTGGAAGTGACATCAACCCCAGTGGTGATACTTCTACCCTGGGAACAGAAGCATGGGTTAGACATAGTGTAACTCCCTCTCTAATCCCCTGTGTGTACAGTACCTTTAAATTATCCTCCATAAGCCACTTACAATGCCCACATTTCTGACTTTATTTCTGTAGTGTGTAGGAGGAAATTTCTGAATGTGCAACAGATGCAGCAGATGGGCTACAGCAGCAGAAGACCCCATCCAGTAGTAGTTTAAACAGTGTAATTTATGGATCCATTTGGCTGTTTGTGAATGGTACAGACTAGTGGTGGAACTGCAGTGTTGGAAATGTTTCCTTGGCATACATTAGGCTTAATGAGTGTCATTTGAACCTTTTAATAGCTCATCGTCAACAAGATGCTTTACAAAGCACACATACAGTTTAAAGTAACAAGATAAACAAGATGATTCTTGACATAAGTGATAAATTATGGGAGAGAGACTCAAATGTGACTAATAGCATGGTAGAAAAGCTTCAGTTAAACGCAGCTGTTTCATGAAAGAAGTAAAATTTAAAAGCTACGTGGCACACCATTTTATTAAAAGAAATGAGTATGGTTTCAAAATACTGAACAATTCAGGCAAGTTGAGGACACTAAATTCTATTTGCAGACGTTAATTGATCTGAAGGCTTAGCTTTGACTTTTCATTGCACAAAATGGCTGTTTGCAACATTAGCTGAGCTTTGTTTAAACTTTAAAAATGTGTATATCATGTTGGTAGCAGCTGACGTAAGTGCATTTTCATACAGCGAGAGGATTTTTTTGCTTGGAAGGTTTTAAATATATTTCACATTCTACTTTTACAAATTTCTAAATGTGTTTGATCTGCTTTGTTAAAACTGAATCTGTTTTTATTTGTTCCAGATGCGGTCAGTTTCAGTCGACTTGAACAACGACTCAAGCCTTTTAATTGACATTCCTGATGCTCTCTGTGAAAGAGATAAAGTAAAGTTTACAGTTCACACCAAGGTAGAAAAGTTCACTTGATGTTTTATAGTTTTAGTAATATTGTTTGGTGTTTTAAACTGAAGTACAATTGAAAAGAATCTTGCAGTATTCACATGCATTAATACAGTAATAGAATATCAATGATTAAATACCTATAATAAAAAAGTCTTACATTTACAGCAAGAAAGGCTGTCTAGTCGATTAAGAAAAATGTTGGCTGAAGTAAAACTTGTCTTGCTTTTTCTTTAGCAAAATGCCATGTGTTGGGGGGGCGGGTGTAAGGTTGAATATGGTGAGCTTGACGAATTTTTTTTTTAATTTTTTGACTTTTACAGACTACAATCAATGTCTTTCAAAAACCAGAATTTTCAGTGCCCAGACAGCATGAAGACTTCATATGGCTACATGACACCCTTGTTGAGACAGAGGAATATGCTGGGCTTATAGTAAGTTAAGAAAGTCTTGGTTTTGGAACCAGTGAAGTCTAACTGGATCATTGCATCTCAAAGGGAATTTACCTGAAATACTATTCATTTTAGAACCTCAGTTAAGTTTAAATATTTTGTTCTGTTCTTGTTTTTGTGAAATGCCCTACTGCTGTAATGGTATTTGTTCCAGAAATTGTGTTGGTGTTGCAAATAGTTATTTTATCTTCCGACCTTGTTCCATGGACGTTTTTTGATGATATTAAATAACTATTGGGCAAGTATAGACACATTGTGAATATTTTTGAAAGGGTACTTCATTGAATATTAAAAACTGAATTACAAATTCTGTGTCTCTAGTAAGTGTCCAGTTACTCTTGAATGCACAATGTGTCATTGCAGTATTTTGCAAAGTGCTTTTTGGAAAAAAACAAATTGTGTTGAGGGTTAAATAGCCTTCTGTAATAAATTAAAAGACACAGACTGCTTGGCTACACTATTCCTTTCAACAGAAGTAGCCCACTAGCGTGCTGTTTTAGAATTCTCTAATTTCCTGCCAGGCACATTTATGTTTATTGTAGGGACCAACTGTAGATATTTTGCATGGACAAGCTACATGATCAAAGAGAAACCTGAGAAGCACACACTGCTTGTTCTTCTTGTCACACACCGTGAGGCCACACGTTAATTGGACACATCTATTAAAGATAACATTAACTTATATCACTGGCTTAAGACTTTTTATATTAGATAATGTTAACACTGGAGTTCCTTGGAGGCCAGTACTATGTCCACTATTGTTCCATAAATAATCAAGATGAAAATATGACTGAAAGAATTGTTAAATTTGATGGACTGTCAAATTGGCACATTCATTGCAAATAAACCTGAAAATAACTTGGACAAGTGTAGATATGAATTAAATGATACAATACATTTAAATGTTTGCACATTGTAAAGAAGAACATTGGCAGGATTTCACAGTGGAGACTGGATATTGAAAGTACGCTTTATCTCAAAGATTTGATTGTTCTCCATAACCAAAGAATACATTAGAATAATATTAGGAAATTTCAGTTACATAGCATTCACTACGGGGCATTACTCGAAAAAAGTTACTCTTAAACTGTCACCTGTTATTTTAAAATGTGTTCTTTAGAAATAAACACAAAGGCAGAGGAACAAGCTGGTAATGGTTTCACACAAAGATCTACACAGGTACACCAAATAAGTTCCCATTTAGAGAAGCTAATGATGGCAATCTTATGTTTCAAATTTCATGTTAATGAAACGTCAGATAACGCCCCCTCCCATTTTTTTTTTCTCCCTTCACTGTGTGCATTACCTTTCAGCTTTTTGAGCTCTTGCTTCAACTCTTGTTCAAACTTTAAATCTGGTTTTACACAGGGGAGAATCCCTGGAACCACGTCTATGTTCAGGAGTGCCATTTAAAGGTGTTGGGACTATCCCATAAGAGCTCCTTACGGCACATTCTGCTTTTTCTCAATCTATTTGCTTTAGTAACTAGTTGCATGGCCTGGGTAGCTCACATATTGTGCACAGTTTCATGCAGTATGGTGGCAGTCTTTGCTGGTGACTTGTTGATCTGGGGTTTAAACACACGCACGCACGCACGCACGCACGCACGCACGCACGCACGCACGCACACGCACGCACACACAAACATACCGGTACTATGCAAAAAGATTAGGTTAAACAAGCAAATTATTTTTAAACTAGTTATCTTGGCAGGAAGTGTGAGATATATTTCTCCCTTAATTTTGTTCTTGAAAACATACCTCTAGTACACAGATTATATCTTGTTGTGGAATTGATAGCTTTGTTTCTTTGATGTCCACAATTTGAAAAGCTCTACTTTTCTGTGTCGTGTTTGGACTAGTACTTCCTTAGCTGCTATTATAAATTTCTTGGGGGTGGATGTAGTAAATAAGGCTCAAAGTAACAAGTATCTGAGAATAAAGTGAAATTTTTGAAGTTAAATATCCTTCAACTGTAAAAGGAGCATTTTAAAATGGTGGTTAGTTGTTGATTAATGAGATTAAATTTGTTTTCTTTTTCCTTTTGCTGAGTTTTTCTACCAGTGTGTGTCAACAGATTGAAAAATACAAAATTCTGTCCCAATGTGTCACTTAAGCAACACACAAACTTTGTGTTCCTTTTAGATTCCACCAATTCCTCCAAAGCCAGATTTTGAAAGTCCTAGAGAAAAAATGCATAAATTAGGAGAAGGGGAAGCCTCTATGACAAAAGATGAGTATATGAAAATGAAACAAGAACTTGAAGCGTAAGTATTATTTATTTATTTAATTAATGAGTTAAGGGGTGTGCTTGTATGATGTGCCTAAAGGGAGACATCATTTTCAGCAGTACTTTACATTAATAAATGAGCTGCCATATTTAAGTAATCTACATTTTATTTGACACAGCACACTAAAGAAATGTTTTAAAATGGTAACTGTTTAAAAAAAAAAAAAAACACACACACACAAAACTGTAAATTGATTATCCCTTTAGAATCTCATTTAAAGAAATACTATACCCAAAAATGATTTTGTTTTATATATGTTATGTACCTTATGTACTTTGCAGTGGTAGCTGAGAAAAATGTTTAATCTTATGTTTTCATGCAGAATAGAGAAGAAAACTTTTGATTAGAATGCAAGCCAAACATGACCGATGCTTTACATTTACAACAGCTAACAATGTGAAAAACATATATGGAAGGAAGGAAAAAAAATCTCACAATACTTGCATTACATAATCCACATGTCATGTATTCAGTCTTATTGTAAAAACATGTAAAACGCATACTTTTTTGCTAAAATATTAATATAATTACTTAAGGAAAATAATGCCTAATGGGAATGACTTTTTGAATTTGAGACAGGACTCAACAGTGAGACATTCCCAGTGAATGATGGGGTGAGATGGGTCTTCAATTCAAAAAGTCATTCCCATGAAGCTTTACATTCCTGTTGATAATGTGCATTAATTATTCTGAAAGTATCTACTTAACAATATTTTAATAATAAAAAACAAGTGTTTTGAACATACAACTAGACTGACATGTGGATTATGGAATATAAGTAACATGAGATTCCCCCCTCCATTTACTTTTTTTACTTTCTTGGGCATTTTACAGCATTGGTCACTATTGGCTTCTATTATGCCATAAACTGATTGCATTTTTTTTTTCTTGATAATCGGTACAAACTACATGGGGTAAGTAAATACATTATCATATTTTGTAAGAAAAGTATAATGCAGCATTTTGTATGGCTTATTTACCAATAAACCTTATTGCTATTGCAACATTTTATTTATTAAATTATTGTACAGCAACTTAAGTTTTAAAGGTCTTATTGACACCATTTATTTGAAACTGCATCCAGAATGCAGGTAGTCTTCTTAGTTTAAACTGATGAGACGCTTCCATCTGTAACAAGACAATAGACGAAATGTGAAGGATGCCAGAAATTAAGCTCCATGCAGAGCCATGGAAAATGCCTAAAACAAGAGCTGCTGCAATTTCCTGTATGCCTTCTCTATTAATATGCATGCAAGTCTTGATTTAGCAAATCTTTTTTTCTTAAATTTCCTTTTAGGGAGTATCTCGCAGTATTTAAAAAAACGGTACAGGTTCATGAAGTTTTCCTTCAACGCCTGTCTTCTCACCCAGTGCTCAGCAAAGACCGGAACTTTCACATTTTCTTAGAGTACGACCAGGATGTAAGTCACTTTCTTTGTTTCCTATTATGCTCACAACAGGAACCTAAGGTGGGTTTATGTTTCCGTAATGCTTGCTGTGCATTTTCAAGTTTTAACATTTGAGATTTGTTGCACTGTTCCAACAGTCATTTTTAAAAACATTTTTGCAGCCTGATCTATGAGCTGTAATAGACAGAAATTAATAATACTAATTAAGCTGAGGCATCTTAGCAGCGTCCCCAACCAACCTTGGGGTGAGACAGACTGAAACCTCTGTCTTTCTTTTAGATAGTGACTTGACTATCTACACTTTTATTATATCTCAAATGTAAACTAATAGTTTTTCAACATGCTTATATCTTTATTGTAGCTTTGTAAGAACTGAACTTGTCCCAAAACTTTAATTAGACACACAAATGTGCCTTTGTTGCCAGTGAGTATTTGGGCTCTTAAATTATCTGCCTACATTCCAAAATTTCAAGTTTTCCTTTGGCCTAATTGTGATTGTGTGCTTGTAGGTTTGTACTTGTTTTGATATTTGACTAGCATGTCCATGTTATTTATTGTTTAAGTATGCTAAGATGTACTGGATGATGCATATTGTCTATTAAGAAATTTTCAGACTTTCATGTATATACTTCCATGAGTGAAGTTGGTAGATTGCACACTTTGTTTTTTTTTTTTTATGTATGCAGAGAGAAAGGGAATAATAGTTACTTCTTTTCTTTAGCTGAGTGTCAGAAGGAAGAATGCCAAGGAAATGTTTGGAGGTTTCTTTAAAAACATGGTAAAATCAGCAGATGAAGTTATAATATCGGGAATAAAGGTAAATAGTGTAAAATGTTGGTCATCTCCATTCTGTATCTTATAAAATATATTTTTCTGCTTTATTATTGGGAGAAGAATGAAAATCTGCATTATTCCTTAAGAGTGCACTTATTCTTGGGAATGTAAGATAGTAGTACTAAGCAGAATGCATCAAAACATGTAAAGGCATTTATACAATGTATTTTCATATTTTGATATCTTACAAAACCAAACACTTTAAAAAATCAATTGTGCTGTATATGTATTTTACAATATTTTGTTTTCATTTGTAATAAATGTAGTTTTTCTTGCATTAACATTAAGCTTGAATTGGCTGATGTGCTGATTTAGGTCTCTTGGCTTGGGCCAGGACAGTTTTTTAATTTTCTGGGCTATTTTAATTGTAAACTATCTTCATGATGAAAAATTACCAAGGGGAATTCATTAAATTAAGGTTTGGCAGTACATTGATAGAAGCATGATTGATGTTGCTTTTAGAATTGGATAAAATTGTTCATAGGAAGATCTATAGTAGGCACTTACTGTGCATTAGTTTTCTTTTTCTTTAGGCATACTTCACAAAAATGCATTAAAGAATATAACTGCATATGCATAGATTGGAGTATGTTTACATTCTTGCTTTTTAAGACCTGTTTCTTTTGCACAGTCACTTTAGTTTGGAGGGAAGTAATGTCATTTTATCACTTTGCTAACCTTTTTTTTCTTTGATTTCAGGAAGTTGATGATTTTTTTGATCAAGAGAAGAACTTCTTAACCGACTATTACAATAAAATCCGGGATGCAACAGCAAAAGCAGAGAGAATGACCAGAGCTCACAAAAGTGAAGATTGTTCTGTCTTAATCTCATCCGTGTCACTCATAAACTAAGTATTAAGCTTTGTGCTAAACACAAACTCTTGTGCTTTTTCATTAGATGTTGCTGATGACTATATTCATATCTCCTCCAACTTAAATGACCTTTCTGCAGAAGAAGCAGCCGCACTTAAAATGTAAGTTCTTTTTAACATGGAGTTAACACAGATGTGCACAATTATTTTATTTCCCCAGTGTAAATTCTATAAAGTGTACCAAAAAAAAACTAATATTATTTGGATTGCAGTTTCACCAAAGGTTACTTGTGAGATTAGTGTATCATACAGTTGATCATTTAAGAATCTTTTCTCTAGTTGTAAAAAAGCTTATCAGTCTTGCTCAGTGTCACAGGTTGAGAACTGGTCCAATATCCTTATGGTTTCAAGGTATATGATAGAAGTACTGTTTAATTATATTAATACTGTGCAGTTAGTATACTTGTATTTATGAAGTAGAATCAATTTTTGCTAAATTTCTAACATTATCTGAAACTTTAGGGGAGTTGGTGGAAAAGTTAACAATAATGTTTCTTTTATGAAAAAAGAAGGCTTCAAGAGAATGTTTCAGAGGCTATTGTTGAAATTTAGATCAGTTTCAAGATCCTCAATCTAAGAATGATTAATTATTATATATAAGGGTATAGTCCTATCCATCTATCTTTAAATCTGCCTGTTAATGGCTGTAGCACTGAACCTTCCAGGAACCACATTGGAAAGTAAAGTTAGTCCATGAAATCATTTACAAGAATAAATGAACTTGCACTCAGGATTCCTAAGGTGAAATGTGTGCCGATTTGTCAGATATTTAAGATGCACTCCCAAAATGTTCCTGTAGGAAGTTTTAATACTACCTGCTGTGCTGCTATATTGTTCTTTTTAATCTGTATAACAGTTTATACAAATTGTTTACGTTGTGCACTCATTGTGATCAGTCTCACTGTACAACTATATTAGGTAAACAAGTTCAGGAATGATGGATGGTTGTGAAATATTGACTTAAACAATTGCTCAACCTACAGTGAATAGACTGTTTAAATAAACAGGGCTTTAAATAATAAAATCATAAAAAGCAAAAGGCATGATTTGTTGTCCATTTAACATGTTTAAAATCTTTCTTAATTTATTAAAGATTTAGTATACTGATTTTGTAATTTCTGGATTCATCCACCAAAAAAAAAAACCTAGAAAATAAGTCTGCTTAATAAGGGTAGGCGTCCAAATAAAAAGATAGATATTTGTTATTTCAAAACTAAAGCCGAGAACCACTACCTTAGGATGTTATTACGCGAGCAGTCATTGCCACATGAAAGTAGCAGCACTACAAGGGGTTTGCTGCTAGTCCTAATATTCCCCATTAAATGTTTGTCTCGAGTCACACTGGTGTCTCATTTACTTGAAACCCTTGCACAGATAAGGCGTACTTTGCTCTTAACTCCCAATCTGAGTTTTCTCTGTCTTCTCGTGTTTAGGTATCTCCTGAAAGTAGTAGAACTGTTTGAAAAGCTCCGGGTAAGGATTTTATCATAGGTTTTTTATTTTATTGTGTGAAAATTGTTCAGAAAAGTTGACCTTTTGATTTATAGTTCTTTATATGTATCTTTTCCTGTTTATTTAGAAAGTAGAAGCAAGAGTGGCTTCTGATGAAGATCTGAAATTGACCGAACTTCTAAGGTACTACATGAGAGACATTCAAGCTGGCAAGGTAATAATATTATGAAATTTAAATTATTACTATGTAGTATTTCAAAAAAAGACCTGTCACTGCTGCATTACAACTACATTTGAGTTCAGGTTGCTTGCAGGTCCTTAAAATAAATATTCTATAGTACAGATTTGTCAATATTGTAGAACTGGGAAAATGTTTCTGCTAACAGTTAGTTATTTAGATTTCCTTCTGTAGTTAGGAACATGAATGGTTTTCTTGAAGGGGCTGGATAACTTTGTACCTGTGTAATCCAGGCAGGTTTACCATGAAAAGTTATGTCACGCCACCTTCTGTTTGATGTTATGTAGTACAGAATACCCATTTACATGTGACAGGCAAATTTAATGCTTTTATTGTTAATCAAATAGCACACCTGAAGCTATGTTAGTGCAATCCAGCCTTGAATGTGTTTTTTAATCTTAATGGTGACTGTGTTTAATGATGATATTTTAACCATTACAAACTTTCTGTTTACTTCTGGTGGCTGAAGTTGTAATGATTGAGAGAGGAACCACATCTTGCAAAGAGGTCATTGAGTTATAAGCATGGAAGAGTCTTTCTTTTTTTCCCTCTCCAGTATTAGCAAATTTGGCCTATTGTGCTCTCCCCATTTCAGTTATGGACTCCAAATTTTATGCAAATGCGCATATGTGTTGTATATCACAGAATGGTTAAAATTTCCATTTTCTTTCAGTACTGAAAATCGAAAGTACACGTTAAAAGAAGGATTTAGGAGTCATAGTGGACCCTACACTATCAACTTCCAGGCAGTGTTGAGAAGCAATTAAGAAGACTAACAGAATGTGAGGTTATATAGCGCCCTGATGTGTAGAGTACAAGTCCAAGGAGGTTATGCTGAAGCTTTATAACACACTGGTGAGGCCTCATATGGAGTACTGTGTGCAGTTTTGGTCTCCAGGCTACAAAAAGGATATAGCAGCCCCAGAAAAGGTCTAGAGAAGTGTGACTAGACAGACTCCAGGGCTACACGGGATGAGTTATGAAGAAAGATTAAAAGAGCTGAGCCTTTTCAGTTTAAGCAAAAGCAGATTAAGAGGAAACATGATTGAAGTGTTTAAATTTATATCGGGAATTAGTACAGGAGATCAAATTATTTTAAAATAAGTTCATTAAGAACATGGGGATAAATTGTTTCTCACAAGCATCAGAAAGTTTTTCTTCAGAGAACCATCGATACATGGAATAAGTGACAAATAATATAGTAGACAGTAGGACTTTAGGAACTCGATGATGTTTTAGAATTAATTGGTACTATATTGAGCTGAATGGCCTGTTCTCATCTAGGTTTTTCTAATGTTATAAACCACAACTCCGTCTTTATTCTGCACTACTCGTTAATCTTAGTCTGGCATTGTTTCAATTATGTATTGCCTCCATATGTCTGTACCGTAATTTACATTTTACTAGTAACTGTTTTGTGATTTTTTTTATTTTATTTTTACTTCGTTTTCTCTTCCTGCTTAAGTTCTGTTCTTTGCTTATGTATCTCTTAGACATTATTTTTAATCCATATCTCATTTTATAAAAACGGTTTACCTGATGCAGTCATTGCTCAATTTTTCATGAACTTTGTGTTGGATAAACAAGTCCAGAAATGATAGGTGGCTGTTAATTGACTTTAGTAATTGTACAACATGTGGTTGTTGAAAGGCCACTTCTCTTTGACTGTGGCGCAGAAATTAGTGTTGTGGCTGTAGGTTTTTGTTGTACCTAAATTCACAATCATTGTGTCATTCAGTTTTTCACTTTTTCTTGGGAGTTTGATTGTGAAAGTTCTAGATGTGGGCTGCATCAGCATGACTTTTTAGAGGGAAAATGTTAAATGAAAGTTGACTCAGTATTTAAAAGAGTGAAACGCAGCATTTCCTCTATCTTTATTTCCCAGTGTAACATTTAGCACAACATAAATCACTGTGAAATTTGCTTTATTTTCCCCAGGTTAGTCTGTGGAATACTAAATTGTTCATTCTTTCTTTGATCTTCATTTTATTTAGGATCTTTTATACAGAAGAGCAAGGGCTCTTGCTGACTTTGAAAACTCAAATAAGGCATTGGATAAGGCCAGACTAAAAAGCAAAGATGTCGCAATAGCAGAAGAACAACAGCAGCTCTGTTGCCAGAAATTTGAAAAGATTTCAGAATCTGCAAAGAAAGGTAATCTGTAGCTCAGCCTTTAGTAAAGGTTTAACTAATTCTCATTGAAGAATACTACAGAAACAGTAATCGGATTTAATATTAAGCTCTTATAAAATGGATATTGTGTTTCTGGTGGTAATGTTGTAGTATAAACAGATAAACTCTGGATTCCTCTTTGGCGGAAAGTTTTAAATAGCAAGAGTAGGAGAAAAGGTGGAACAGAGGAAATAGCTGTGACATTGCTTTCTTTACATAAATTATATAAAATATTAAAGTGACCCATTTTTGCGATGAAATATCGCATTGTGTTCATAAGAATTACTTATTCAGCTCAATGCTGATGTCTTGTTATGCTAGACATTGAACTTTTTGGGGATTCCCCCTTATTTTTGCCCTTGTAAACTCAAGAAAGAGCCCTCATTTTAAGGCTGCCTTTGGGCCATATTTTGTGCAGGAAATTGCATCCTCATAAAAATAGTACAAAAATAGATGACTTCAGCAAAATGATTAGAAGGACTTAAAGTTGTGCATGCCACATCAACCAGCTCAAGGGGTTCACTTCCTAAAGGGATGCCAGGTGTCAAAATTGTCCGTTTTACCAAAGTTTTGTGTAAAGGAGTATTGGGGAATATAGGCATTTATAGTAGTATTGTTTTATTTATTTCACAGTTGCTGATCATATTTTTGATATTTAATTTTTTTAATTTGGTCAGTCAGTGATATTCTTTCATGCTTAGTCCTGAATAGGGCCGTGAGTGGGTGCAAGGCAGGAAGAAACACTGAACAGGGCCATCGCAGAGTGAATTCATACACTTATCGCTAATTTAGTATCTCCAGTCCTCATGTATCTTTTTGGACTGTGCCTGGTCCCTGGTCTCCTTACTGTGAGGCAGCAGCACTGTGCCACCATGCTGCCCTCTTTACCACTGATCCCTAGCCCCTCAAATAGCTAAATGAGAAATTTCAAATATAATCATATGGCCTATCAATTTTGACTATTTCCAGGTCAGTGATTATGAATATGTTATTTTTTATTTTTGGTCCTTTACAAGGGATTTACTAAGGACCTCTACCAGAAAATGACTCTTGTCTATTATAAGATCTTTAAATGTTTAAATTAAAGCACATATTTGAATATTTCAAATATTTAATGCAACTATTCTTATTTATTATGTACTTCTACCTTGTATAACATATCGTTACATTTCTTATGAACACGCCGAATTAGGGTAACTTACACTGATTTAAAGTTTTTGTGAAGTAAAATTGAAATTGGCAAAGCAGTAGTACAAGCATATCCCACCTCACTTATAACATAAAAGGTGGATTACTAAGCACAGGGAAAAACTGATAACCACACACCCATATCCAAAAGGCAATCCCAAAAAAGAAAACTGGAGCCAACGGAAAGTGAAAAAAGTCCAATTGAGTAAAGGCCTTGTCACATAACCCAACTTTTTTAGAATTATCAGTTGCAGACTTCTTTTACATAATCTTAGTGGGGTTGCCTTGTTGGCACAATAATAATTACAGCAAAAAATATTTCACTATAACACAGTGATTGCATGATGATGATACCACTAAAGAAAAAAAGTGTATTATTCTAACACTCACTTTGTGCAGTATCAGCTTTGAAATGGAGTTTCAGCCACCATAGTTTGGAATAATGTAAAAACAAATCACACAAATAGCTGTTAAAACAATGTAACTCAGATGGTGAGTCAGAAAGGACAATGAGAGATCTTCAAGCAAGGTCTACACATCAATGTCCCAAAGTAAGGAATGCACCAGTCCCATCTAAAACAAACTTATGACTTTAAAGTGTCTCTTATCAAG